>NC_088646.1:21290590-21425590 GCF_964019385.1 Sycon ciliatum
AGATGGCGTCGGTTCGAGATGGCATGGTAACCGCGCACGTGCCGTGGTCCGTGACTTGCTCATGTATGCACGCAAATGCAAGTCACAAACTCACAAAGATCGTCTTTGCATTTGGAGAAAATATCTTCGACTCTCTTTGGAGGTTGGCGAGGTTTGCCTAATCTTTACTTGATCGCGATGCCGGTATGTCCTCTCAATAATTAGAACAAAGAGAGCTGATGATCGCTTCATTGCCGAGCAGAAGTAACAATCAACTCTCCTCATGTCCTCAGTGCCAAAGGCAGACGACTGCAATTCCACAACGCTCATTTCACGATGATGGAAACAATAATCGTGTACTAGTACACACTTGGACCATTTGGTCATCCCTGTTCTAGCCGCTAGTCCGTCCAGCAAGCAGATATTGACTATTACGATAAGGACAACTGCGTGAACGAGGGCCCGCCCAGCAAATAATTCAAGACGTGACTCCAGTCAAGAATTAGGGTCTTTACTCGAGAACTTCACAAATACAGGTCAAGGCACCCCACAAAACTGATAGATGGCACGAACGAAAGACAAATAGGCTATACAAAGTGTCCCAAGTGATTGAAACAGCAGATCTACCAAATAAGACAGCTACATGTGCCTAAACAACGATTCCCATACAGTAGAGAGATGTATCAGGCAGAATGAAAGCCTTGGAAGTGCACAAATACAGCCACGACCGCCACAAAAAAATTCTCATTGCTCTACCTCCTTGAAGGGTGAAAGTTACCAGTTATCCTATAGCGATGTCAGTTTATGCCTGTTGGAACCTCCCACAGCCCGCACGAAATACCTTTCAAATAATTCCAGGATGCAATTGCAGCTCCAGACAGGAGGAAGAAGAACACCGTGAAAAATAACGGCAACGATGCCTAAACTCTCGGGAAACGGCTGAAGTCTTCCTGAAGATGTTAACATTGAATAGCCATCGATTACCAGCGTGGTTTGGTGACTTGAGAACTGTTTTGAGACTTAGAACGAAGCGATATCTCAAATTTGATGGAATTGTTACCTGTCAAATGCGTGGGCGAGCAGGCCAGCTGACTGGTTATGCATGAACATGCATGAGCATGCATTGGTTTTTCATGGTTCACGTGCAGAAAACTAAGTTGCCGCGATCCAAGTGCAGCTAACAGCCGTGGGGGGGGGGGGGGGGGGGGGGTGTCTCAAGACCAAAATCATCAATATACCCGCATATTGTGAGATGAAAAGTTCTGCTTTCAGTACCACTCTACCCATGTTATCCAAGCAATTGACATTGGGTATAGTGTGACGGCTGGAAAAATACCCAGATAAATAACTATGGACCCTTGGAGACTACATCCCCAGTACCCAGTAGGAGGGTGGGTATTTTTCACAGGGGGGCAATGCGCCCTTCTACCCATATTTGGGTAGAATCCCGATGCGTGCGTAGAGAGTCTTCCAAAACAGCATCATGGTTACTGTGTGCAAGCATCACCCCTACAGTATCAAGTGGGTACTAGTACTGACCATACCGTTCCTGACAACGTACAGCAGCATGCCAGCGCAATTCTTACCAGCATCCATGTCAGCACGTCCAGTGCAAAGCAAGCCTGCGCTACAGGCTCCTGTCCGGCAATAGACGCTGGCTTCTCGACGGCACATTGGGTCTTCTTCTTGCGCCCACTGCCTTTTTTCCGCGTTGCCTGAGGAGACGTAGCTGCTTCAGCCAGCTACATGAGTAACAAGAACACAACATGCACAATGAGAAAAAATCTGAAAGGAACAGTAGTTACCATTTCACTCTGTGTACGAAAACATGTACCGAGAGTGACTAACTCCACGTACTCCAAAGCGGACAAGAAGCGTGGGTGTAGAACGGGATAGGGGCTGGTTATCTGGTCACAAGGGGACAACATCACAGCACAGGCAGTATACTATGCACAGGGAGACAGACAGAGAGAGAGAGAGAGAGAGAGAGAGAGAGAGAGAGAGAGAGAGAGAGAGAGAGAGAGAGAGAGAGAGAGAGAGAGAGAGAGAGAGAGAGACACACACACACACACACACACCCATACACACACAGAGAGAGAGAGAGAGAGAGAGAGAGAGAGAGAGAGAGAGAGAGAGAGAGAGAGAGAGAGAGAGAGAGAGAGAGAGAGAGAGAGAGAGAGAGAGAGAGAGAGAGAGAGAGAGAGAGAGAGAGAGAGAGAGACACACACACACACACACACACACACACAGAGAGAGCGAGCGAGAGAGAGAGAGAGAGAGAGAGAGAGAGAGAGAGAGAGAGAGAGAGAGAGAGAGAGAGAGAGAGAGAGAGAGAGAGAGAGAGAGAGAGAGACATACAGAGGGACATACAGACAGACAGAAACACACACACATGCACAGATCGTCTTACTGTTGCATCCGGATGCAGTCCTTTCTTCAACCATGCGTGCAGCACTGTTAGCAAGTCGCCGACATGTCCCCAGGAACAGCATGCATCCACTATGGGTGCGTATTCCTGATGCTGGGTGGTGGATTGCATCACACGGAACATTTCCAAGCAGCCAACGCTACAGAGAAACAAAGACCAAAGGGCATTATACAATGGCATTATACAATGGCAGATTGACAGAATAAGTAGGGGTTAGCTGTTGTTTTTCTTCATCTTTTCAACTCAATACTACTAGACGTTCCTTGTCGTCATGGATCACATACAGGGCTTGCACAACACGAATATTGTGGTGTTCTCTCGTCTTGCACCGCAGTAAAACGGTGGGTGATATCCTGACTAAACTCCACAGTGCACACACATGCGCACTAACGCAGAAGGCACTAAGGCACAACAGTTGCACGGGCAGTACACAACCAGACCGGCAGCACACATACCTGAGAGCCGATGCCGCCTCGGCTGGCACGTTGCTGGACAGCAGCAGAATAGCTGCACGTGCACTGGATGACTGCAGGCAAGAAGAGACAGCAGCAATGGCAACGTAACACTGTCAGTGTACGCAAGGTTCAGCAACAGCAAACCGGGTATTATGATGTAGAGTAACCCCCGCAAGGCGACCACTCTGATAGGGCCACTACTCTGATAGGGCCACTACTCTGATAGGGCCACTACTCTGATAGGGCCACTACTCTGATAGGGCCACTACTCTGATAGGGCCACTACCCTGATAGGGCCACTACCCTGATAGGGCCACTACTCTGATAGGGCCACTACTCTGATAGGGCCACTACTCTGATAGGGCCACTACTCTGATAGGGCCACTACCCTGATAGGGCCACTACTCTGATAGGGCCACTACTCTGATAGGGCCACTACTCTGATAGGGCCACTACTCTGATAGGGCCACTACTCTGATAGGGCCACTACTCTGATAGGGCCACTACCCTGATAGGGCCACTACTCTGATAGGGCCACTACTCTGATAGGGCCACTACTCTGATAGGGCCACTACTCTGATAGGGCCACTACTCTGATAGGGCCACTACTCTGATAGGGCCACTACTCTGATAGGGCCACTACTCTGATAGGGCCACTACTCTGATAGGGCCACTACTCTGATAGGGCCACTACTCTGATAGGGCCACTACCCTGATAGGGCCACTACTCTGATAGGGCCACTACCCTGATAGGGCCACTACCCTGATAGGGCCACTACTCTGATAGGGCCACTACCCTGATAGGGCCACTACCCTGATAGGGCCACTACTCTGATAGGGCCACTACCCTGATAGGGCCACTACTCTGATAGGGCCACTACCCTGATAGGGCCACTACTCTGATAGGGCCACTACTCTGATAGGGCCACTACCCTGATAGGGCCACTACCCTGATAGGGCCACTACCCTGATAGGGCCACTACTCTGATAGGGCCACTACTCTGATAGGGCCACTACTCTGATAGGGCCACTACTCTGATAGGGCCACTACCCTGATAGGGCCACTACCCTGATAGGGCCACTACTCTGATAGGGCCACTACTCTGATAGGGCCACTACTCTGATAGGGCCACTACTCTGATAGGGCCACTACTCTGATAGGGCCACTACTCTGATAGGGCCACTACCCTGATAGGGCCACTACCCTGATAGGGCCACTACTCTGATAGGGCCACTACTCTGATAGGGCCACTACTCTGATAGGGCCACTACTCTGATAGGGCCACTACTCTGATAGGGCCACTACTCTGATAGGGCCACTACTCTGATAGGGCCACTACTCTGATAGGGCCACTACTCTGATAGGGCCACTACTCTGATAGGGCCACTACTCTGATAGTAGGGATGTCAGCGCGGACACTGCGCAGGGCTTTGCGCATTCAATGATGTAATCGATTTTTCAACGCGGCGATGGCAGACTGAAAGAAAATGGCGATCGCCAAAAACCGGCCCAGTGAGTCGCTATTTGACGACTCCCCGATGCAGCTCGACCTAGATTTTGAAGTTTGGAACATTTTTAGAGAGAAAGAGAGGGAGAGAGAAAGAGAGGGCTAGAAAGAAAGATTACTCAAGCTAATGCTTCAGTAGAGTCACTAGAAGTTCTGGGCACACTGATAGGCTAATATCATCTGACGATTTCCACAGCTTGTGCCGCTTGTTGCAGAGCATAAGTGAAAATGCGCCGCCAGAAGATCGGCGATCGTGAAGTCGGCTTTGGGTAGATTTGGCTTTCGCCATCCCGAGGAGCCGCTCCTGTTGCCTGTGAGAACCAAACCACGTCTCCACACGACTACTCGAACAAAACCCTGTCCACACCTGACAATCGATGTCTCTGGAACAACGGCCCGTATGCACGGCGATATCATAAATGCAGAAATTCACAAGAACAAACACCGTCACGTGGAGCATGAACGCTTCGGTCAAATTTCCTACAAACTCTCAACATCCAACATCAAGTATTTCTGCCGGGTTTACCATTGAATCCAGAGCTTTTCCCCGGTTAAATCCAGAGATTTTCAACTCGGAGATCGTGGCAACGATCGGCATGGTCGCCATTTTCCGCTCTGAAAGAACCCTGTCGTTTGGAACGAAAACGGCTTCGCGCCTTCCAACGAAAGCTACAAATCGATTCCAGAACACATGGGCGGCCAACATACCAAACAAGATCCCATTCTGGTAAGCAGGTAGCCTGTAACCACCATCTCCTTGCAAGGAAATTTCAGCCATTTCTCCTTCGTTCAAGGTCTCAATTTTCTGCAAAAAATAGCCAGTGTTTGGCAAAAATTCTGCATGCCACTTCTGATGCGCGTTTGGCTGCATGCGCGAACTGCATGCGCAGTGCACGCGCTGAGATCCCTACTGATAGGGCCACTACTCTGATAGGGCCACTACTCTGATAGGGCCACTACTCTGATAGGGCCACCACTCTGATAGGGCCACCACTCTGATAGGGCCACTACTCTGATAGGGCCACTACTCTGATAGGGCCACTACTCTGATAGGGCCACTACTCTGATAGGGCCACTACTCTGATAGGGCCACTACTCTGATAGGGCCACTACTCTGATAGGGCCACCACTCTGATAGGGCCACCACTCTGATAGGGCCACCACTCTGATAGGGCCACCACTCCACTCTGATAGGGCCACCACTCTGATAGGGCCACTACCCTGATAGGGCCACTACTCTGATAGGGCCACTACCCTGATAGGGCCACCACTCTGATAGGGCCACTACCCTGATAGGGCCACTACTCTGATAGGGCCACTACCCTGATAGGGCCACTACTCTGATAGGGCCACTACTCTGATAGGGCCACTACTCTGATAGGGCCACCACTCTGATAGGGCCACCACTCTGATAGGGCCACTACTCTGATAGGGCCACCACTCTGATAGGGCCACCACTCTGATAGGGCCACCACTCTGATAGGGCCACTACCCTGATAGGGCCACTACTCTGATAGGGCCACTACCCTGATAGGGCCACTACCCTGATAGGGCCACTACTCTGATAGGGCCACTACCCTGATAGGGCCACTACTCTGATAGGGCCACTACCCTGATAGGGCCACTACTCTGATAGGGCCACTACCCTGATAGGGCCACTACTCTGATAGGGCCACTACCCTGATAGGGCCACTACTCTGATAGGGCCACTACCCTGATAGGGCCACTACTCTGATAGGGCCACTGCTCTGATAGGGCCACTACTCTGATAGGGCCACTACCCTGATAGGGCCACTACCCTGATAGGGCCACTACCCTGATAGGGCCACTGCCCTGATAGGGCCACTACTCTGATAGGGCCACTACCCTGATAGGGCCACTACCCTGATAGGGCCACTACCCTGATAGGGCCACTACCCTGATAGGGCCACTACTCTGATAGGGCCACTACCCTGATAGGGCCACTACCCTGATAGGGCCACTACCCTGATAGGGCCACTACTCTGATAGGGCCACTACCCTGATAGGGCCACTACTCTGATAGGGCCACTACCCTGATAGGGCCACTACTCTGATAGGGCCACTACCCTGATAGGGCCACCACTCTGATAGGGCCACTACTCTGATAGGGCCACTACCCTGATAGGGCCACTACTCTGATAGGGCCACTACCCTGATAGGGCCACTACTCTGATAGGGCCACTACCCTGATAGGGCCACTACTCTGATAGGGCCACTACCCTGATAGGGCCACTACCCTGATAGGGCCACTACCCTGATAGGGCCACTACTCTGATAGGGCCACTACTCTGATAGGGCCACCACTCTGATAGGGCCACCACTCTGATAGGGCCACTACCCTGATAGGGCCACTACCCTGATAGGGCCACTACTCTGATAGGGCCACTACTCTGATAGGGCCACTACCCTGATAGGGCCACTACCCTGATAGGGCCACTACCCTGATAGGGCCACTACCTGTCCCAGATGACCACCACAACTAGGACCGACGGATCATATTTCCAGTCAAGCGACCCTGGATAAGGAGACTGTACACGGGGACCACGTTTGTAAGGCCCCTGGAGCGGTCGGTGTTAGAACGTTCTCCGTTAGTTATAGTTTGTCTCCGTTGACATGCATATCACTCAGTATTTCATAATGGGACCTGGCTAGAATATTCTTACCTCGTGCATTTCACTATTTGCAACGCGACACCTCTCTACTTCAGTTTTCGTTCTATCTTTCTGACAGGGGCAGCAACCACCCGTCTGGTGGTTGCCAGCATCTTCCGGTATTTGCTATCATATTACCGTATTAACGCACACATAAGCACATACCGTATATGCAGAAATATTCGTCTGGAATTTAATTTCGTCTTTTTCGTCCAAGGAGCATTTGGACTAAATAATTAATTAAATGCCAGACTAATGTCGATTTGTCCAGCTTTTCAATACACTCTTATGATCCATGGACGAAATTTACAACCGGATGAACTCCCTTTCTTTGGAGTTGGACGAAATTATTGACTGACGAAAATTTCTGTCTGTACAGTATTATATTATTATAAGCACACGCGCTTATAAGTGAATTTTTGCTACGAATCCAATTTTCAAAAATGAAAATATTTCACCTAAATGCGCATGCGCGATCAGAGTTCGTTTGCCAGAGTCTTTGTGTTTGACTAGGTCTTGTAGTGTCAGTTTCATGGTTCCTGTATGCTATTATTCAGACTTTTATCTGTGATTGTGTCACAATGAGAATGTTGGTAGTGCTTCGCCTATAAGAGCATGTGCTTATAAGTGAGAGTGCGCTTACATCCGAATACAGGCCCATGCGCCTATACGTGCGTTACTACGGTATTAGGAACGTGGAACTCTACAATACATTCTTGTTCTGCGCAACTCACTTTTGACCATTTTGCAAGTTCGCGCGTGTACTGATGACATCACGTGTTTTGCTTTGCGTGTGTCGTTCAAATGTTTGAACTGCGCTCGCTTGCTGATTTCTTTGCCAGTCAAGCGCGGGGGACGCTACGATGTCATCCTCCTTGGTTGTGTGTCCGGTACAGGGCCGGGTATGTGCGTCCTCAGCTGTCCGGCCCTTGTTCCTTTTGGTTGGTCCTTCAATGGAGTTTTGAGAACATGTCCATTGTATTACAGTCTTCGAAATAGATCAATGCCTCCGACGGCTGTTTCTGATATAAGTGTGGGTTGCGACGGAACCGGTGAAACATTTTGTCCTTCGAGCCGGATACGACAGGTTTCGACTGGCAGTGTCAGCGACGACGTCGATGGCGTTTCCGCCGCTGCCAGAGTTTGCGACTCGTAGTTCCACGCCACGTAATAATGATACGAGCGCGGGTAAGACTCCTGCCGAGGACCGTTGGAAAGAGATACTTTGTGACAGAACGAACCTATGCAGACGCCACGCGCGGATAAGTAACCGCTTACGAACACAGATCGAATGTGGCCAACACCACCACCAAAGCCACTTAGTCTGAGTAGCAGATTAAGTGAGACGTCAGTTGGCTATAGTGCTCCAGTACCCATGGTTCTACACCCCCAGCCCGTTGGGGGCAATGAACTGAGCAGGTGTGCAGTGATCTTCGGCATTACTACGGTGCTCACCTTGAAGCTGTTGAAGAACTCGGGCAGAGCCGCTGAGAACTCTTTCTCCAGGCGCGCCGAGAGAGTTTTGCAACCAGGCTGCACAGTGAAGACAAGGAGTGGAGTGGTGGCACAAGAACAATGAACAATCAGAATGCAGGAGTGGAGTGGTGGCACAAGAACAATGAACAATCAGAATGCACTGCACTAACACAAAGAGCACCAACTCTCTTTGCAGCACAAGTCCAACATGTCAGAACAATAACACGAGAATACTACTGTGCAGTAGGCTAGAAACAACAAAGACTAAAGAAACATACAGTATGAGTAAAGTACTCCTGACACACGCATGTGCACACCCCCCCCCCCCCCCTATCCACACACACACACACAAGCAGTACCTTCTTCAGCTTGAGTAAGATGCTCTGCCAGACAATCACCATACACTCCAGAAGGCCTGATACCAGACTTTCATCGTTGCCACTGATCAACACCTCTTCACTGGTCTCGTCCGATGCACTGGACGTCGATGCCGCCACAACTGAATCATCATCGACTTCCTCGTCTTTATCCTCGGCTTGCACTGCCTTGCGCGACCGGCCACCTCCACGACCCTTGCCCTTGGCAGCGGGGGGTTTCTTCCCCTTCCTGCTAGCTGCCTTTCCCTTTGCGGCGGCCGGTGCTTCTGGTTCGGGATCAGCTTCATCATTGCCTTCAACGGCTCCACGGAGAGTGCGACAGAGAAATAGGATGAATTTCCCTGGAAAGCAAAATGAACGAACAAAATACAGATCAAACAGAGTTTCATCTCTCTCTACTGTGTGGATAGTACTGGATATGTTTGCCTTATAAGGCCATTGAGCACTCAGTGACTCAAGCAGTGGAGCACCCTGGAGTCAAACCTCTTTAGGACGAACACTGATAAGGCGAGCTTTCCATTAGTACGAACTCGGGCCAATCCTATGGTTGGCCAGGCGTCAAATCAAGTCAAAATTATTCGTTTGTGACAACTCCTGTACGGCAAACTTTCGTGAAGACGAACTATTTTCAAGCGTGATTTGAAAAAAACGTGCGTGCGCTGGCTGGAGTTTTTTCTTTGATAGTCGAGGCCTCTTGTAAGGGCAAGACAGCATGTTACAAGACGGAGGACATACTGTCATGCATTGCACTTGCCTGTTGCTGGCTTATGCTATGAATAAATGCTTTACATGTGCCACAGCATGCACCTTCACATAAATACAACCCATATGTCAGACATGCATATCATTTTTTTTGTGAGATCAGGATAAGAAGAACTCCGGATAAGACAAACAAACTTGCTCAGTTCCTTGAAGTCCGTCGTACATAGACTGTACTTGCTTACAAGAAAAAAATATACATGTACATGTCTGCATGACGGAACACACACAGTCTTGGTACCACAGTGAACAATGCGGGAGATGTGAGAGGAGGCAAAAAAATGGATCAGTGGCAGCGGTGGGATTCGAACCCACGCCTCCGGAGAGACTGGAGCCTAAATCCAGCGCCTTAGACCACTCGGCCACGCTACCAGCACACTGGGTGAGCAGCACGGTGTCCTACATGTACTCAAACAAGTCACGACGTCCAGCTGAAATTGCGTTACACAATCACTGTTCAAGGCCCGCTAACATGAGAACAATAAGCCCGGGCTTATTTTTCACCTGTTGACAGGACGGAAGTACGGGGCAATTGGGCGCTGACTTCAGCTAAGTTCAGGTGGATGACTGCGAGCTCTGTGCGCATTTCTATTTTTCAAATCGCACCCAGTGAGTGGTATAATAATTACTACTATTATATTAGATGCTCTTCAGGATGATGTGTAGACGGTAATGGAAGATATCAGGAAACCTCCGCAGCAAATGGGTGGCAATAACCTAGGCTACACTGTCATCTCTCCAGGGTATAAGACAATGTGTTGTACAGTCCACAGATTTAAAGTGGAAGTCGTACACATACATACACCAAGAGTCAACAAAAGATCGGAGCTTGTCAGCAAGTTTTAGGGTTTTACGTCGGGCCCTAGACGACGGCTACTTTGGCCAACCGGACAACGAAGAAGTTGTGACCAAAGAGAATGATTTTATTTCTTGCGCATGCGTATGTAGAATGACGTAATACTCAGTGAGTCAGGTCGCTACAGTACTCCCCCGCCAGTGGTGAGGTCGGGAGGAGCGAAGCACGATAAACAAGAAACAAGAAAGAGAAGAGAAAGGAAAGCGCAGCATGTACAAGGCGGAAAGGCAAAAATATAATAATATGATACATATGTACAGGCGAGAGCGCTGCGTGTATGAAATTTGTTTGAGACGTGGCAACCAAGGCCGAAACAAAATCAAAAATGCAGAAAGCGGAAATGAGAGAGATGCATGACAGAGGCGGGTTAACATGTCAGAGGTGTGTTAACGTGACAGAGGTGGAGAGCATGTCAGAGGCAGAAAGAAAGACAAGAGGAAACGTACGCATGACAGAGGAGTATTATCGTGTCAGAAGCGGCTGCATGTTGCAGGCTTGGCGGGTACCAGCAGGAGCGCTGCACTGATGCGAGGCATGCCGAGTGAGGCGGGGACAGATGGAGGCGAGCGCAGCTCCATGGGGTCCGGTGCCGGGCGTGTGCCTGCGTGCGTGCACAGTGAGTGAGCTGGTACGACGGGTGGAGGTGGCCAATTTCCAGCTTGAGGCCAGGACGGATACGGACGACTGGACAATGCCGTGGCAGGATAGCGGGGTATCCAGGTGGGCCGGGGAGGGTGGCAGGGGCCACAGCAGCTCCGAGGCGGATCCAGTGCGAGTGGTGGTGAGGCTCAAGTTTTACGTCAACGGCCGGCGATTGACGGGATCCCGAGAGTTGAGGCGAGCAGGAAACTGCGGCGGGCCGAGCTCAGGGATGGCATGCTCAAAACTCCGAAGAGCGCAGCGTCGGGGGTCACCAATTTAGGGTTTTACGTCGGGCCCTAGACGACGGCTACTTTGGCCAACCGGACAACGAAGAAGTTGTGACCAAAGAGAATGATTTTATTTCTTGCGCATGCGTATGTAGAATGACGTAATACTCAGTGAGTCAGGTCGCTACAAAGTGCAGGCATGAAAATAAGTACTACCTTTCAAAATTCTCACCATCAGCCGTCACATAACCTTTTCACTACTCTCAGGTGAGGTGCTGGTCACAATTATCCCACTGCTCTTCTCATCGCCTTCCTCATAAGACCATGTGGTTGCATGAGCCTAAGCCTAAAGTGTATTCTTTTTTGCGCCTATGTTTGCACCCCATCACTCTCAACTCACGCAATCATTTTCATTTTCATATCTGTAACACTATCAACCCCTATCATTCATTCGTGCCATGATCCAAGCGTGCAGCCTATATCAACCATATCTTCTGAAAATTGTAGTCAAGTTGCTGTCTGATCATTGGTATAAAACCGTGAAGCTCAGAGTTCCGGCAAAAACGCTTTTGATTCTTGTGTACACCAAGAGTATAATCTCCCAAGAACACCAAGAGTATAATCTCCCAAGAGTGTGCAACTCCCGATACGCTTTCTATGGGGTTTGCCGCCGGCGAAACTCACATCATGTGTAGTGTTCCCGTTGTACATTTCTAGCCCGTTTTAGCGAGCAGCGGAGTAATAAAAATGGCGCTTCCTGACAGAAATCACTCCGCATATGCAACTCCCCACCATGATCATGGCAGATATCCAGATTGAGCGCAAGCTATCCTTCGTTGTGCGTAGTGCGAAACGTACCTCAAACAGGTGATGTGAGTTTTCACAGTCGGAGACCCCATATGCAGAGTTGCACACTCTTGGGAGCTTATTTCCTCTTGATATACCAGTACTGATCAATGAACACACACACACTAACCAGCTTGTGACGTTGACATGTGCAGGTGGACAAACTGATAAAACTTGCGTGCTGCTGCCGGATTGGCACGCAGAAGCTCAACACACCGTGCCAACTGCAGAAACAAACAGACGGACACCCAAAGTCAGCTACTGTACTCGTATTCACCCGGATTGGCCATACAATCTCAAACTAGTACCAGTACATATGGCATGCCGTCAATCATGACGGAGACAATAGAAACAGAGTGAGGCAGCACTGTAGCTGGTAAAGACGTACTGATAGGATCTAGTGTATCTAAGCCGTGTTGGTCGATGACCAGCATACGGCGACGTTTCTACTATCTAGCAAGACACGTGGCTTCTGGGCTCATTTCCAGGCCAGTTGACAACCCATCTACCCTTGTAAACATCCTCACCTGCACCTCCCCCTCTTTGCTAACAGGTTGATACGAGATGTACAACAGCTTGACAAGAGGACGAACAATCGACGGTCGATCAACCGCAAGTCGGTGCAGTAGGTGCTCCATGGGAACAACATCCCAGAACTGGATGCAGACAGAATACACCATACAGAGTTACAGACAGACGCAGACATAGCACATGTGAAAATGATCAATATATGCAATCAGAATTGTACATCTAAGGCATCGAGTTGGAGAAACTACAGACCCAATGGTAATCGCAGTCCAGCTGAAGTTGTCTGACACTCATTTCGTGCATAATAATTATGTACAATGTACATAATATGTCATATTATTTACTTTGCTTGGTTCGCAACATGTGATATTCGTAGGGCAAAGATTCCATAGTATCACGTACGATATGAGCCAGAGCGCGCTAAAACATGACCACAGCTTTTGTAGAAAAAGTCGAGAAAATCGCGATTTGAATCCTCCGATTGGAGAACTGCTAACGCGCAACACAAGGAAAAGTCTGTCCCGCTAGTGAAGCCTGGAAGGAAAGAGTGCACCTTCTGTCGAAAGTTGAAGCTGGGCAAGAAGCATGGTTATCAAAAGACAGCTTAGTGCCAGTCTGAAAATGCTGCACAAAAGGTTTCGGATGCCGTTCGAGTGAGAAAAGATGACACAGTTATCAATGCAGTGGAAGTACTGCCCAGCCGCATGTCCTATGACATGCATTATCATCGCCATTGCTATAGGGAATACACTCATGTACTGGACGATGCAGATATTACCGCTCAGTTCAATGATGCACCATGATGGTATTGTTATTCAGCTCAACAAAGCCTCATATCAGCCTGCAATAACTCCCAATGGTGCTCTCAACCAGCCAGTAAAGCGAAAGAGATCTGCGAATGTTCCAGGTGCAGTCAGGCTGAGCTGGACAACAATAGCAGACAAAGAAGAAGGGCCCAAGCCTTAATTATCAAGAGCAACACGGTCGCTTACCTTTATCGTACGGACATTGCGAACAGTGAGGAGAAGCTGGATGAAAGAGAGCCGAACGCGCTCCGACGTATCGTGAATGTGCAGCTTTAGCTCCGGCAGTACCTTGGCCATGATTGGGTGGCTGAGCGGATTCTCAACAACGAACGACAAGCCCTGCACATGCGCACACATCCACACACACACACACACGCACACACACACACGCACACACACACACGTGCAAGCACATGCAAGTTTCCTACTTTTAATACAGTACCCAAGGTCAAATGACTGTAATACCCAACGGATACCCAAGGTCTGCAAAGATAGCTTTACATACGATGCAAAGGGAGTAGTTTGTTACATGTACATTGTAAACCCAAAGGTACATGACTGTACTCTCTATACTGATATCTTACGGTACAGTACTACACACAATGCGGAGGACGGTGATGACGACGTACCTGAAAGACGGCAACACCGACTGCACTGTACAGTACTACACACAATGCGGAGGACGGTGATGACAACGTACTGTAAAACCGGAAAATTTCGGTGGAGAATTATTTTTAACGCGACCTAAAATTCAACAACGCCCATGCCACACAGTGTGCAAAATGCATTTTCGGATCTGGAAAACTGGTTTACCGAAATTTTCGTGCTACTGAACAGTTGATTTTGGGGAAATACCGAAAAGATTACACGACCGCAAATTTCCGGTTTTACAGTAGCTGAAAGACGGCAGCACGGACTGCACTGTACAGTAGTACTACTACACACTGCGAAGGGCGGTGATGACAACGTACCTGAAAGACGGCAGCACGGACTGCACTGGCGCTGACGTCGCACGTCATGTCCTTGATCAGCCTCTTGAGCAGTGTCTGTAGCACGGCCGACGGGATCAGCTCCCAGTAAATACCCAGCACACGGCAGATGCCAGTCACTCCCATGGTCCGGATCAGCGGCGCTGGATCAGCTAATAGATCCTACAGAACAACGACAGAGCAACAGAGATATATGGCTATCAGAAAGAATGCGGGTGGCTGAGGACAAGGTCACCAATGATCAATCAGAAGAATAGACAGCCCTGGGCAGATCAGCCAACCTCATGAACAACACCCTTAGATATAACAACAACTTGCGAATAACAACACAATCTTCAGACCTAGTGATCATTCAACTGCATACTCTCAATCTCACGAATAACGACAACGAATGACGACGCTTTTCTATGCAGGATCGAGGGTCATTATTCGCAAGACTGGCTGTACAGTGTACATGCATCCGCATGCGCATTCAGTTAGCTCATGAAACCAAAGCAACAGCCGTAACTATAATAATCAATTGACAGAAGAAAATGTAGCACCACCTACCAAGAGAACATTTATTTGTTTCTGTAGCAACTCATCGTTCTCCTCACGAGTGGAGTCGGAGTTTTGCAGTGGGAACGCATCAATCAGCAGGGATGCAGCATTGGCTCGCACACACACATTCGCAACCTGAGGAAGACAGAGAGAACAGGGGACAAACAAATATCAACTATTCATTAAGAACAATGGGCAACAACATACCAAGGCAGATACTCAAAGTAATTATCAGGGTGGCTGTACAGAAGAACTGCCCCCCCCCCCCCCCCACACGCACCTTTAGCGCACGCCACAGAATCGGGTCATACAAGCGCAAAAGCATGTTGTCCATGCCGCGAAACACTTTTTGCTGATGAAGAAATCCCAGTAGCTGTGAGCAAACAGAATAAAATAGAAACAAATGCAGAGTTACAGGCACAGGAAACTGAGCAAATAGAGCAGTCCCTTGTATTATTTATTTCAAATACTCCAGGACCAGTAGCTGTGAGCAAACAGAATAAAATAGAAACAAATGCAGAGTTACAGGCACAGGAAACTGAGCAAATAGAGCAGTCCCTTGTATTATTCCCGTAGCTATGCAGAAGACGTTACTTCAGTAACGTCTGGCGCTAGCCAGGGTCCACACAGCTTTGTGTGTTTGTTTGTGTCACGCCTGGCGCTATCCGTATCTGACGGCAAAAAAGCATAGGATGTTATAAATTTTTCAATTCTCCTTTTTTTCAGGCATATCCTGGGATTCGAACCCGCACTATCGCCCTACATGCATTCCCCCATACACTTCGCATTCATACCCATTCTTCCAAGTTGCGTTACGTTATTATCTTGCGTTTGAAAGCCCTATTTGAATATTGCGGGAAGCTGTATGTGGCCAGCTGTGTTTGATGGTACGGTACGGTACTGGAGACGGTGTCGTATTACCCTCGATCGTACCTGTCCCGTCCCTATCCCCTACCGTACCGTGCCATCAAAGACGGCTGGCCACAATGCATATAACTCAAATAGGGCTTTCAAATGCAAGATCACAATGTGAAACAACTTGGAAGAATTAGTATGTATGCGAAGTGCATCGGGGGATGAATGCAGGGCGCGCGATAGTGCGGGTTCGAATCCCAGGTTATGTCTAAAAAAAGGAATTTTTTAAAGAATTTATAACATCCCTATGCTTTTTTTTTGTCTAGGTCATCAAGGCAAAAAAGCATAGCGTAGGGCCCTGAGCTTCCAAGCTCTCTCGTTTATTTCAAATACTCCAGGACATCAAAGTGGGAAAGTTCAATAAGCAAATAATTGTTGGTAGTTGGGAATTTCTATCATCTAATGTTTACCTTGAGCAGGGCAGCAGACATGTTATTAGGTCCACTGCGCTGAGCGTGCACGGCATGGTGCATCAAATCCTGCAGGCAGTCGTTCTCTATTTTCTGCACAGGCAAGCACAACCACAGGAGGCAGAGGAAACAGAAAAACGTTAAAAGAATAAAAGAAAAACAACAACAACAACAACAACAACAACAACAACAACAACAACAACAACAACAACAACAACAACAACAACAACAACAACAACAACAACAACAACAACAACACTATTCATTCAATCCAAAAACAGTACCATGTGAAGACAGATACACAAGTGACACCGTGCTTGCTAGGAAAGTTCTACCAAACTGTCACTTCGACCTCAACAGGCAATCGGTAATTGACACACGGCTTGTTGGGAGAGACAGAGAATAATTGAGAAAGCCTTGTGCCGTGTAGGATCAGCAAAAGCCAGTGGGTAAGGTTGTGTTCTAGAATCTCTACACAGCGCTTCACAAAGCAGCAGTTGAAGGTTGGAACAGAGAGTAATCTCAGCATGCGCGATAGCGCAGGGCAGCTCCAAAAGACGAGAATGGATGTCGGTGCAAAGAACCCTGAGCAGGCGGCCACCGCTAGACACAACTTGGACTACCGTGATTCCTCCGTACACTACATCTACTAGTAATATACTACAAGTGTAGAGACAACCCACCTCCAAATACACACCAGCTGACGCTCGCCAGGCACGGAAGTATACTTCGCCATAGGACTCCAGAAACGGCCTGAAAAAAACCCCCCAAAAAGCAGGAAAACAATGAGATAGACACGAAAGACGCAAACAATCTCAAGCATATTCCAGGGAAGGTCAGCGTAGCACAACTGTAACGGATGCAGATTGGTGCAGCCGACAAGTGGACACGCAGGGGGTGTAGCTCGCACATCGATGGTGTGGTGACCATGTACCACCGGCAACCTCAAAGCCACCATTTTGCCTATTTCGACTATGCAGTACACTGACTATGCACGAGCTACGCGCCTGACATGTTTCCTACCTTGGACAGTTGGGTATGTTCTGTTTTATCGTGGAGTGAACCAGGTCGGTGAACGTCGGGTGGAGGCCAAAAAGAAAGCTCAAAAATCGTCTCCCCTGCACAGCAGTACGACAAACAGCAGACAAAACACTCACATACGTGCAAGTGATCCCTTATAATTCACTATCCAAAAATCAACACGGAACATTGACTGACCATACAATCGAATGTCTTATTGGATGATCTTTTCAGTGGAAAGGAGGAACTACGTCCAAGTATTCTGCATTACAATAGGACACCATAGAGTTCAATCAAATTGTATCACTGTATACACTGTACCAGATATACGTGTTGTGTGCAGCAGTAAACCAGTGCTTGTAATGCTACTCCACACAAAAACACCTCAATGACGGCATTGCATAGCCTAAAACGTTACATGTACATGCCTGGCATAGTCAGTTGTCTAAGGTCCTCAGGCTGCGTATAAAGCTCTATGTCCAGTGGACAGAGCCAGTAATACAATGATCACACAGCAATGAAGCCAAAAAAACTTTGCTTCATTGCCGTGTGATCAGTGTATGACTTAGCATAGTCAATAGTCAACTTCGAGTCACTGGCTCGGGTCTCTAGTGAATCTACATCTACCGAAGACGGAATTTGAAGAGCTCGAAAAGGACCAAACATACACAATGTTATTCACTCAGTACATGTACAGTACATGTATTTTGAACTTATACAATGGTCTATTCCGCAGAAATGAGAGCGCTGATAAGAGTGAGTCATAGGCTAGCACACATATTCACCTCTTCTGTCTGTATGTACAGCGGGTGAATCAAGCACTGCAGCAGCAGGGACTTGAGGTGATCGGAGCTCGAATCCTCAAAGTCCAGTATGAGCATAGCCTGGCGAAATGCCCACAGCCGCTGAATATCGGATACCTGCCCAGCAACAGAGAAGTGTAGCAAATGACGACAGCTTTGGATACCAACAGTACAAGGTCATTGAAAAGGATACATGATACTTACAACGCATTAGCACAAACATGCGCGTGTGAAATATAGTGACCCCACGCACACTACCACTGCGACATACAGCACATCACATAGACTCCCAGCACACAGATTACCACAGCAACATACAGCACATTACTAGGCTGACACCGCACATACTACCCCAGGGACATACAGCACATATACTACCACAGTGTCATACGCAAACAGCACATGACATAGACTCTCAGCACACGGACTACCACAGCGACCTACAGCACATGATATAGTCTCTCAGCACACATACTAGGCGGCATGATGGCTCCAGGAGTGGAAAGAGCCCAAACAAACTCAAGATGCACCATATAGCTCAAGTTAGGGCACCAACAACACAAACAAGCCAATGAGCAGGCGAGAGCAGAAACGTGAGTAAAACATGCAAGAGTAAAGTGTGAAAACATGCCACCCCCATACCTTGTGTCAAGCATCTTGTATGGGCAAAAATAGTTAAAATACCATCATGATCAATGAATAGAAAATGCAACTAATACCTTGTTGTCACCCCCATACCTTGTTACGTAATATGTGTCACACTTGAAGCAGCATGGCAGACGTTTATCACCGAGACTGGATGAGTGTGCTTGATGCAGCATGGCAGAAGTTTATCACTGAGAGTGGGTGAGTGTGCTTGATGCAGCATGGCAGAAGTTTATCACCGAGACTGGGTGAGTGTGCTGAAGCAAGGCCAAGTGCTCAGCAAATGCGGACAGTATAAAGTGCATGCTGCCACTAGGCAACCATTTATGGTCAATTGCTTACCACACTGCCATGGACGATGGTCTTGATGATCAAGTAAGGTACTGTGTGCGGCACAACGTGCTCGCGCAAAGGCAGTTCAGTTTGCCACCTGCAGCAGCAGCACCGCATGCCAAAACATCAGACCCCAATGAGCAAAGCATGAAGGTGATAGAAAAGCAGAATCTGGCACATGAACTGAAACCGAAACGGAAGATACATCCCGACAGAAAAGATCCGCCAATAGCTGCAGACGTCCCGTGATGGTTATTATTGTATCCCAGTGAATCTGTACAAATCTCAGTCATCATTCTCATAGGATGTATCATAAGACTTCCACAGGTACATGCGGTGACGACAGCCGAGCTATTTCTTCAAAGTCAGACTAGTATTCCAAAATCAACTATTAGAAGTACCTCAGGCAACCCCTCAACTCCAGTACATGATTGCTGCTGAAAATTACTTCAAATTGAAGTATCTACAAAACGGGGATGGCTGCCAGGGTAGATGGCACGAGCAAGCGGCATCTGAGGTGTGGGCTACCTACCATTTCTCAAAGATCTTTGCAATGCTGTTCTGTACCTCCTGGCCAGAATTGGGTATGAGGGGCAGCAAACCTGACAGAAAACATGACAAAACACAAGCAAGCACAACTATAGTTCAGTAAGCCCTCAGTGTCCATTCCAGTGCAGCGAAGAAGATGTACCGATAGGGTTACAAGCAACACAGCGCCGTGTTGCACCTCCAAAAAACATTTTACAAGCCCACTCATCAACAAACATGTCAGTGTTTGACGTGCCAGTGTCACTTCCCTTCCACAATGCATGATTCACAGTACTCGTGCAGATCAACCAAGTAGACTCGGATCATGTGCTTGCCAGGTACATATACAGCAACTGCAACAAGTGACCCCACTATGAGTATTCCATGTGCTCCATGCTAAGCCAGATACAAACTAACTCCGGCCATGCCCAGCTGAACAGCAGTTATACACTACCGCATACATGCATGGACCAGAGGGCAGGGCAATCGCAGCCAACTTAGAAATTTCAATAAATTTGCCATTAGAATTCTTGTCGCATCACAGTGCCAAGCCTTATTTTATCATGCTTCCCCACCTCCAGCTGACTCTCCCATGTGTTGTGCTGGATGACACACCAGTGCCACTCACCGTGCAGTAGCTCCAGCAGCGGAATGGCCTGAGTAGCCTTATCCTTATCTCCCAGTGCCACTACACTGCTGAGCAGTGCAGCCAGGCCACGCAGGACAGCGACGCCTTCTTGTTGCACCTGATGGCACGAAGACGCCATGTACGTAAGCATACAAACACACACACACACACACACACACACACACACACACACACATGCACACACACACACACACACACACACACACACACACATACACACACATACACACATACACACACGCACACACACACACACACACACACACACACACACACACACACACACACACACACATGTGCTGCTGTATATCGTAAGTAGGCGTGTCGTGGAGATCCAGTGATAGACTGTAGAAGCGCAGCTGTACCTCCAGAAACTTTCCTTGTGTCCACGATTCCGATCAGTCCAACACTGATGAATTGAGGAGAATGCAGCTCAGATGGTGCAAAGGACAATACCAGCGACCATAAGGTGTGGATGCTGTTACATGTATCACTAATCATAGCAATGTTAGAGGAAATGCAGTAGGTTCACAGCAACGAATACAAAACCACTTCGTACATACGATAAGTGCAAATAAAGTGTGCAAATATGTATAGCATTACATCTACAAATTGCAACCATAAATGCATTCATACTGTGATGCCAAACAATTCATACATGCACATGTATACAAGTCTTACATCATCATCCTCAGAACCCAGCAAATGGCGATCCAGTAGGTGGGTTTTACAAAACGACTCTGCACTTCGCCATAACGATTTCGAGCAATCCTTGCTGGCACCCTCGACAATCTCTTGGACGTTGTACGGATCAGCTTTCGAATACTGAGGAGAGCACAACCCCAAACAAATATTTTTTTGCAATGAACCCAAACAACTGGGAGAAACAAGGTATGAAACTGCTGCGTGCTCCCACTTACGTGCTTTACAGCAAGCTCCAAGAAACTTGTAGTAGTCTCCTTCTCCAGAGAGGCAATCAGTTCGTCTCTCCGATTCATTCCTGGTGCGTGGAAATGCAAACGAAGCTACAATAACTTTTTCATAAACATAACTACACAACGTGTTCGAGTGAAGCAAAGCTTTCTCACTCCAGGTACTAGGTGTGCACCGCTTTGGCTGCCAAGAATAATGATTAGCTCAGCTCAGATCTACATCCAAGAAAGCATTCCCGCCAGATTTTGAACTCATGCATACCGTAATGATGACGTCGCTTTCGCTTCCACGACTTCAGCTTTCATTTTTTGAATCGGCTTTTCTGACTTCATGTCTTCATGTCTTTGATCGACTGTGCAGAGAAACCAACTAAACGATCAATACAATTGGAGCCTGTTGACAGTGTTGTGTTGTCTGGTTAGAGTGTTCAGAAGAGTACAGCAAGACCCGTATGACTTTTTGAGGACTGTTAGCTGCGTGATCTGTTTTTGTGCTCATCATGGGAAATAGCTCCAGCGGTGGCAGCGTCCAAGAACACCTGGACCATGCCAGACGCAGTGGAGTATGCTCATTGCAGAACATGTCGCTGAAAGCATTACCGCCTAGCCTCTTGCAGCTCTCCAATATCAGAAGCCTGGATATCAGTGGCAACCAGATATCTGAGTTGCGGGGCGACATTGCGTCTCTACCAGCACTGAAGTCTCTGACGGCCACTGGGAATCGATTGGAAAGACTACCCGAGGAGCTCGGCACTCTAGTGAAGCTGGAAACCTTATCTTTAGCTAGCAATCGCATTATGTCAGTTCCTGTATCTCTGAGCAACCTAGCACACCTGAAAACATTGGTGCTAAGCGGCAATCAGCTAACGGGATTCCCCGTCAGCGTGCTGGGCTGTAAGCAGCTGCAGGTACTGGACTTGGCTGACAATCGCATCACGGCACTACCCGACGACATGCAGCAGCTGCAAGCCGTGGAGCTAATCCTCAACCGTAATCAGGTCGCGGCGCTGCCTGAGAGCTTGGCGCAGTGCCGACGTCTTAAAGTGCTGCGCTTGGAAGAGAATTGTTTGCAACTCGATGGCATTCCTGCAGCCATACTAGCTGTTTCAAACGTCTCTACACTGGCGCTCGAGGGCAATCCGTTCAATCTGAAAGAGCTAGAGTATCGGCCAGGCTACAACAAGTATGCCGAACGGGTCACAGCGACACGTAAGAAACGTGATTGAACATGCTCATGTGCACGCATGCATGCGCCCACGCACACACACACACACACACACACGTGCGCGCGCGCACACACACACACAGAACACGTTGCCGCATGCACATACATCCCAAGTGTAGTGTCCAGTTCATCACAGCTCTGTCACAATGGCTTCGGCTCCCAGGTAGAGCATACACTATGCTGTAGGTACGAGTAATAGGTTGAGCTGAGAGCTACACTTTTAGTCACATGACACTAGAGTAGCCTGAATTATATTTCTATCATTTCAGAACCAATTTATATGCTGATGCCCTTATAAAGGCTTATACGGCTCATCCAGGGGCAGATTCTTTTCACAAAACACACGTATTTTAGCTGTGTTCCAGCCCGTTTCGCTGAGCGGCATTTAGCATTTTATACCATCCTCTTTTTTCTCATATTGAAGTCTTTCATTTCTGCTATACTCTATTTCTCCTTCATGTGTGCTGATCGGAATACATTGTCTTTCTTGCTTTTTGTTCACCCTCTGTGCCATCCATCATGCATTGTACCCACCTTGTGCATTCAAAATCTGCAATAAATCCTCAGCCCAGTGGCAGATCATCACTCGATTTGTCATGAGTGTTGCTATGGTCTCTGTGGCCAAAGTCCTGCTGGCTGCAACCGTGATGGAGGATCTGCTGCACTATTACAGCCTAGAATGTAGTACAAGTATGTACCTGTTGTACCCGTGATGCTGCGAGCAGCATTGCTGTAACTAGCTTACTTGTAGGCCTGCAACGGATACCGGTGCTAGTATTCTAAATGGCTGAAGAAACCTTCTAATCGGAATGAACGAATGTTCCAACCAGGGAGTAGTACAATACGTATATATGGTATTGTACTACTCCCTGGTTCCAACATCCTCTGATTGTTTAGTATTATGACTGTTAGCATCTCACAGTACTTGTCATGGCATACACGTAGATATACAATCATGTAACTTTTCAGAAACCTTGTTTCCAACCTTCCTACGAGTGCAACTTTCCATTTTTGGGATTCGGAAACGAATAGTAGCCGAACCTTCGAACCCCTATATATTACTAGGCCCCTGTTGCAGCCGAGCTGTGTGCCGCAGTGGTGTATGAAGTCACAGTCGATGAGGGTTGTCACGGCTGCTTTTGCATTGCCAATACTGGCAATAGACTTTGAAATGCCGGAGGTGGAGCTGGTCACGTGATTTCAACTTTTTGGCCACCAACGTGTGTTTACTGCTGAGGAGGCCATCATGTTCTGTGAATGATCTTGGCTTTTACAAATTCAGATGTGCCGGTCGGTGGAAGGAAAACCAGAGCTACATGTAGAGATAGAATGCAAAACAAAGAAAGGAGAAGAAAATTACATGTAGTTCAGTTAGCAGCCAAGTATCGCCCAAGTCGCACCAACCTCTTCTTCACATACAGTAAAACCTGTCAAGGCGACCACTCGGATAAGGCGACCATCTGTCCTAGAAGACCACTGCAACCAGGACGCTATTTCCAGTCAATTGGCCCTGGATAATTATAAGGCAACCACCTGATGGCAGAGACCATAATTATTGAAGGCCCCTTGAGCGGTCGTCTTCACTGTACTAGTAGTAGCAGAATGAGATTGATACCGGAAAAAACATGATACATCTACAACCACTTACTCGTATCTTGCTTTGTTTTCGGGGCGGGTGGGAGGGGACGGGGGCGGGGGCGGGCTCAGAACGCTGGAGTGCTTGGATCTCCACGTCAATGCAAATCTACGACATTGTGTTGTTATGCAGAGCAAGTGCCAAGTGCTATGCCTGCCGCAGGGATTTCCAATCTAACTAAGTTACTTTTATATTTAAAACAACAGTTATTACAACCAGGCGGAGGATGCAAGTGTGCCTAACCACAACAATACGGGTTGGTGAGGATAAGCACTATCCTTGACAATGCCTATGCACCAGGGCAGGGACTGCCAGGGAGTCGTTTAACTTTATAATAAGACTCCCAGCTGCGGAGACTGCCGCTGCGCCATACTCTACTAGTCTCTATAGCTCTAGTCAGTCTAGTCCAGTGCTGTCGGGCGCCGAACTTCGGAACAGAGCGCCGAAGAACCAACACAGTGAGTAACAGACTAGAATTCAAGTAATTAGTTCACCAAGCACAGCATACCGACGATATCATAGACTTACCGGTACATGTAGTACACGGTGACTCAACTGCGCAGAGACTGTAGTGCACTTATATTTATAATGAATTGCAGACCTATTCAGTAGCAGTACATAAAAACAAGAACGACCTTCTTCTTTGGTACCCCCATCTCGACAGTAGATATACTGTAACCCTTGGCAATGCTCCGGAGGTGAGATTGTCAGCGCCAGGAACTCGATAACAGCAGTTGTATCCGGACAGAATACGTCCGACTCCCCGTGCAGACCAAATTGGTGTCGGATGCTCCATAATGTTGGTATTGCCAGCGGATCATGGGTGACTCTATACGACTCCCTGATCAATATCATTATACAATGTACTTGTACTTGTACTTGTACTTGTAGTCAATCATGTCTGCCAGTGGACGGACGTAGGCTGGTATGGGACAGTGTATGTCTGCCACTACCAGTATAACTATCACTGTACGCGGTCACGGCTTGGCTACATCATGTACAGTAGTACTGTGTTCCTCTGTACTGTATGTACACTGTAGCTCTCTTTCCCCGACTGGTTATCTTGGTTATGGACGGGGCGATGAGTGCTTTGCTAGACCGGTTTGGTAACGTCGTTACAATAATTTACATGTAGATATACATTGTACAATGTCATTGTACAATGCTCAAGCATCTACACGGAGGTGAAACATCTTTACAGCGAGCGACTGTTGTGGATATCCAGCGATGTACGAGAACTGTGTGCGGCTCAGACAGCCAGAAAACATGTACTGTACATAATTATGTAGATTGTGGTTTGAACTTGCTTCTTTCTCTTTTCTTTCCCCTGCACTGCTTGCAGTGGGGCTCTCGACTACATAATCATTGACTACTAAACTAAAGTCTAAAGAGGAGAAATCTTCAGTACTGACAGTAGACTGGTATAGGCGCTCATGACGCGTGCGCGTATGACGTCCAAGTCCGGCGGAGTTCGTACTCTGGAGTCTGGTATCCACCACGTTCATACATGCACGCGCACTGTGTGTGGTGCGGGCGGGACATAAAAAACGTCTGCCAAGGTAATACTAATACTGTAATAGACTAAGAAACATGACAGTGACTGGCTGCTGCGGCAGTCTGCACCGCAGCTGCGCTCTGGCGTCTACTCGTACTACTTCTAGTGATGGATGGCGCCTGGCTACATGCAACCATGACGCCCCAGGCCCAGGACTGCATGTACATTGTCATGTATTTTTAGACTACTGATGCCAGTGATGGTGGACTCTTTGACTAAACTCTGAAGCTACTAGTACTACGACTACTAGTATTCTCTCACCGACGGTTGGACGACAGCACCAATAATGCTAGAGCCTAGACTAGAGCCTATAGCCTAGTAGAGGAGGGTCCTACAAACCGTTTAGAACGTCAGAACCAGCGTTTCCTCACAGAACTCGTCATCTTCTAGTCTCTACACTCACTAGGCTGCTGCCTGAAGTAGCCGTGATATGTTGCACTAGCTTTACCTACTTCGAAGTAACTAACGCCAGGAGGTGTTGACTCCGCATCGGGATCATTATGGACTCCCTGGTATACTTAGTAACTGCACAATGCACTTCGTAACATCAAGGAAAGCAGCAGTTCTAGAATTTGACAACACTCAACATACCAACCCCTAGATTTATCCAAGTAACGTTACGAGAAGTAGCCAGGGCTAAGGTTAGGTCGCACTAGCAGTCTCGCC
Source organism: Sycon ciliatum (assembly GCF_964019385.1). NCBI lineage: Eukaryota > Metazoa > Porifera > Calcarea > Leucosolenida > Sycettidae > Sycon > Sycon ciliatum. The sequence continues at coordinate 21,316,996 of NC_088646.1, forward strand.
GGGTCTCCGGATAGGGAAATACTGCATGCAATCGCTATGGCCCAGTGTGGGTGTATGCGGTAGACGCTCAGCCGCGTTATCTCGCCACTTTTGTACTTCTCGTGAAACTCGAAAGTCTACCGATACGAGGGGCAACACTGAACAGACTGACAGCAGCAGATTAGTAGCATGCCAAGGACTAAAGAAGTGTTCAACTACACAATCATAATCATTAGTAATAGTGCTTGTAATTGAGTCATGCCCAACAGTCATGCTTATCATAATAATAATAATTATTGATTATGTCTTGTGACTGTAGCCATGGTGGCCATGGATCCCATTGCTCAGTGCAAGCTAGCTCTACTGACACTCTGTCTGCGCTCAGCACACTCACTGTGGTGGGGTCAGATGGCCAGGTTGTGGACACTCGACGGAATTGCTAATGCAATTATCTTCAGACCTTCATTCCAAAACTAAGTACATGTATGCAGTTACTTGGAAATCCTCACAACACAGCATCCGCTACTACCTACTACTACCGGTAGTCATGTGCAGTTCTGAAGTAAAGTTTGTTTGTTTGCTCCTCACCGTTGCCACTGGCACTGTACCACTCAACCGCTATCACTGATTGTACGAATAGAAGTACCATCGACTGCACTGTACAAAGACAAGTGTATCTCCGAACCAGGGAGTCGCTTATAAAGACATGATTATACAGCTGTATTAAAGGGTTCTTAAACGACTCCGGAGCTCCTGGGATCCCTGCACCGAACTACAATCTGAGGACATGGCTTCTTTAGTTTTGATTTTTCACCGTGCCAGTCCACTGTGAAATGCTGACCCCAAACTACTTGTAAAAGACAAAATAATCATCAAACACACTGGCACTTTTAACGACGTACTTGGCATGCCGCAGGCGGCCGGGCGCAGAGTTTTTAAACTGAAGCGAAGTTGAGTAAAGAGTTGTAACGTTCTTCATGACGAATCATGGAGTACATAAGGGGTTATGACGTACTCTTGATACCTTGTGTAACTGCTTGGTCACTACATGTAGCACTGTACCATGTGTACTGAACAGTCTGAACTTGAGAAATAACTGTGTGAGTGTTCAGCATTTTTTACACCTCCACTGATGGCTCTCCTCATACATGTACATGTAATAATAATAATATTATTACATGTATGAGGAGAGCATTATGATGTAGCTCAGGCTTCCGTTCCGAGCTAGCGCTATGCTGAGTGATACGCACGTGGCACTGCCAAACGTCACCGATTTCCCGGACATTGTCGCCTAATGTTGGCTCCTTGGATGTGTGGCCAGCATACCTGGGTGATTGGTGGGACTTTTTCAGCAGAAAACCTCGCATTTCCTTGTTATTCACGCGGCAATACCCGTCAGTGCCGTCTATCAAACTGTCGAGTATCGACACCTAACTGGTTGATAAAGAGACAATAATATACTGTATGCCGATACCAGTGGCCCACGGCGTGTCATCAAGGTCATTTTTATTCGCACCTGTACAAAAATGCGCTGTAGTCAAGCGCAAGCGATCCACACGTCTCCGTTTCTCCGTCTTGGCATTGACAGGCGACCGGGAGAAGGCGATGTAAATGCCAACTCCAGACCGGCGTAAAGGACGAATAACAGTTAACACAAACTGATCATTTCTAGCCGCCTTATTATACCAGGATCGAAGTCAGTTGCTAACGCCAGGCAGGACTGTAGCCTGTACTTGGAATAATTGCTATTTGTACCGAGTCCGTATTGCTGCAGCCCTGCACATTACCTCCACAGCGTTAGAAACAACACCAGAAACTGACAGAAGAATTCATCCTCCATTCTGGAAGAAGACAAAGCGGCTCGGTACCGTGTTGCAGCAGTTCAAGTAAAAGTTAGTTGTAGCATTTTCTTTTGGATGTAAGTCGGCCCCTTAGAATCCACAAGCCAGGCCCTGCCAAAGCTGCGACTTACTTCAATACTTGTGACGTCTCGACGGTTTGTCTGGAACGGGGAGCGACTTGCGTCTACACGTGACTCCTGTACTCCGGACGTGGATATCGTGTATTCTTTTGCAGCTCCAACCAGCTTTGGCTAGCCACGCATCCCAGACGACCCCTCGCAGTTGTTCAGCGACTCACCCAGTCGGTGAGAGAGCGGAGTTTGCTTTGTCAGACTAGGAATGCCCAGTGTCCCGGACTTAGTGTAATAATTATTTCGATCCACGTGAGTGAATGAGACGTGGTGCGTCCTTGAAGGCGAGGAAATTTCATTTCTGTACGCACCAGACTGCTGGACACGTCTCCTACCATCGCTACCTGGCTACCGACCCAGGACAATTGGAAGGGTGGTAGGACAACACGTTTCCCTCCACTAGCAGTGGTAGACCAACAAACGAGCCTCGCAACTGAGTATCACCAAGTCAAATTTCCGGTAAACTATCGAATCCCAATGGCGTTCAAAGGCCAATGGGCCAAAGTACAGGGCTCCGACATTAGTCGCCAGTTGGCCGAAGTGTATGGCGACTTCTTTCCGCTTGAAGCTCGTCACTATTTCTGCGACTGGCTTGAAGATCAAACTTGGTGAGTGCTAGCGTAAGTAAACGAATCCTTTTTCTAAAATTAGAAGCAGTGCACTGCAATGTTGCCTGTTAGTTGACTATCGGATTCCATGAAGCGACCGGCCTGGTCGTTGACAACTGTAGTCAGTACACACATACGCCATGCATGGCGAGTGTGGATAATAATATTTGCTGTGTTTATCTTTCTTGATCGGCTTGCGGTCTGTGCACCCGGCCGGTACCCGACGACGACGTGGACCCACGCACAGGGATCGAGTGAATCTGGAGGAGGATATACCACAAGCACAGATATTGTTTTCAGCTTTCTTGGATCTCATCACGGTGCGCGTGAGCCAGGTAAGCATCTACCTTTGCTGCTGTACAATGTCAATGAGCTCATTCTTAGTCTCACTAGTACAATGATTATGTACATGTACTTCTTATTTTTTGAAGTACATACACTGTGTGAGCAGAAATTGTTCTTGGGGGAAAATTCCATCCAACTCCCAAAAAAGGCAGTTTGTGTTGTTGAAAATTTCGTCTACGGATTTGGGAATGTACTGACAGACTAGACCGTCAAATCGGCTTAGTTTGTACCACACAATAAAATGTACCGGTAGTCTGAAACCTCTTGGGACGAAGCAGCGAGGTTAAATCCCAGATGAATATGTCTGCTTGTACAATACAGGGACGAAGGAAAGTTGAAGTCCGAAACATTGCACTGTGACATTGACTAGTACATGTATGGCAAATTGTCATTCAGATTTGCGGTGTCAAAATCATTCCATTGTCCTGATGCAGCAAAATCCGGAATATCCTAGCATAACGTCAGATTCTGCATTCTTGACCAGCAAGAAAAGGAAATGAAGGCCTGGAACTCAAAAGACTTCTTTGCATACAAAGTCATTCATTTGGTGGCACAATGGTGACTCAGCAGAAGAGACTGTGACACAACTAATAACATACTAATAGTCACAGCTCGAGTACTGAAGTACATGCGTTTGTGATGCCAATGTGATAGTCAATAATGGGAAGAGGACTGTCTTGGAAACCTTACACTTTCAAGTTTGAGTTTTTTTGTTTTGAAGGAGCTGTTCATTCTGCTCAGTGTATTTCTCACCACTTTCGTGGCATGTGAGATTGTAGAGGTTGCAGTCAGATGTACTCTCTTGCTCCGATGCATTCAGAACGAATGTTTGCTTCAATACGTCCGTTTAATGTGGAGAGAATGGTGATGCCGAGCGGTGACTGAGGCTGACTAGCTGGCACCGTTTTAGCCTCTGTAGGACAAAGAGACTCTGACCGGAGAACCACGGCAGTCGGGCATACAGGATGTCACCCGTGGCTAGCAATCACACTGGCACGATTGCAGGACTTGCATGCACATGGTAAAGGGGATGGCGCAAACACAAGCGAACCATCACTCCAACCGTCTCTTATCGACCAACGGGCATGTCGTACCAACGGCAGACCCTTGTGGAAATCATGTGTGTACGCCCTACGAAATCACGACTTGACATGCTACCAATGCTCATGAGAAGTAGACTGCACCTTTTTTCATTGCATTCATGTCCTCAGGCTTTGTATGAAGTGCTTTGAAGACATATTCCTAATATTCCTACATGCTCCCTATATGCACTGATGGGTTCGTCAAATTGTTCGGGATGCCAGCTCAGTGGGTTTTGAAAAATCACTACACACTGAGCGCTCATTAGTTTGGGGCCATGTCTGCCTACGGAACACTGCGGCCGGTGTGAAACACGTACCCTGAGGGAGGTGTAACACTACCATTACATTACAATCTGAGTTATCTGGAGAGCCGGTGAACTTCCTCCTTCCGCTAATCAACTCTGCTCGCCAGCGACCAGTAACCCAGAAGGAAAACGGAACGAGCCAGGGAAGTTAATTAGAGTGCCCATGCCAGTATGCCCTGTTCTGTAGCGTGTCGCATACTTAGCGGGTTGGCGAGCTGAAAACACCTGCACTTCCTCTAAGAGTTCAGATGAATCCCTGCAGATTCTGCTCCCCATCAGTTCAAGTTCCATGTGGGCTACTCCCGGATAGTATTGCCGTGGGCGTTGGAAAACTGCAGAAATCTTTTCTGTACCTCAGCCTGTGGGTACAGTTTGCCAAGATCCACACAAGCAAATGCAAGCAACAAAAAATAATGGGGTTAATCGAGTCGGGGCAATGGAAAGTTCACTCATACATTTTTTTTACAAGAAATCACGAACCTCGAGAACAAAATACTGCATGATAGAGGTGGCTGCAGTCGCATCTGTGGTGGTGAAACTGGAGCATCTCCGCCGACCAGAGGTCTCGGCTTCAGCGACACTTTCAGTGCACCAAAATGTGGGGAGGAGTAGACACAGGGGTTGAAATGGGAAGAGGATATTTACAGTGAAACTGCCATCACCTTCGCAGAAGCATTATGAAAAGATTCACAACCGAGTATTATTTCAGTGGCTGATAATTCCCTAGGGATACTGAAGGGAAATGTATGGAATAAATTTGTGGCCAGGAAAAAACAAACATTGGGCATGGCCATTACATACCATAGCCTATGGGACTATGACCAGCCCCATGCACAGTAGCACTATGTTGCATGTACGATGATCTTCTTACCCCTGCGCACGTGCCTATGATAGGTCACACTTGATGTATCGTGTGTAAGAAATTTCGGAAATAAGAATAGAAAGTCGTTTTTCAAACACCCACGCTATAACCGATACCTACTGTATATTGAATTCACTGTATTCGTTGTTTGCCTGTAATAACTCTTATGAGAAGGCCCAAAAAGTCGTAGCTCAAAGTAATCAATGTCCCTTGTTGAGAGAGTGGAGTTTGTTGTTCTCCTTGCCTTGATTGGTCCGGAGCATCCATATAGGTTGGCATGTTGACACTGTGTGTCAATCACGGTCTGCTTCATGTGTTTCCACCAAACCTTCTGGCAGTGGTGGAGGAATGGGCCCAAGAGGGGGTGAACTCAACTGAATTGTGTCAGCTATCTCATGCAACGCTAGCAGGTGGAGCTGCTACTTGGTCATACAGTGCTGTGTGGTAGTCACTGTGGGGCATGACCAACTGAGAGGGTTGCTTGTATGTGGACAAGTACTGTCCGAGGCCCTAAAGCCAGTCAGCAAGTGTATCTACCCGTAACTTCCACTACCACACTTATAGACTACTACACACTGTATGCTATACAGTACTGTCGGGCGCCGAAGAACGGGGCTCAGGGTTCTAGCCTAGCCCGTTCTTATTTTTCGCGAACACAGCAGGTCCGCTCTTGTTTGACGGTACAGACGTACATGTACATTTATGCAGAGCTATGCTTCTGACTGAAGTTCTGAGTGCACATTACAGAGTACATTACGGTTTCCGTTCTTATCTGCAGAAAATCCAGCCTAGACAGTTCTTAAAATTTGGTGAAATTCTAGCCTTGCTGTTCTTTGGCGCTCCGTTCTTCGGCGTCCGGCAGTATGTAGTACTGTAGGCATGTAGCAGTCCATGGAGCAGTCCATGTAGCGGTAGTAAAGGTTTCAATGCTACTGGTGTACTTCAAATAACTATCGTCCTGGCTACACGAATACAATCATCATGTTGTCTGTGCATTTGCAGGCGACATCTGGTTCCGCCGACCAATGTCGTTCACTCTCCTTCTGTGTGTGTGTGTCTGTGTGCATGTGCATATTTGTGTCTGTCTGTACCTGTCTGTCCATCTGTCTGTCTGTCTGTACCTTTGTGTGTGCGTATATGTGTGCGTCTATGTCTCGATGCAGTGTAACGAGAACAATGAATTCGTGATGCGGCTGCAGTTTGAAAAGCTCCACTCCCAACTGATGGTAAGCCATGGTTGTCAGACATGCTGTTGACAGACTGATACAAATCTACACAGGGGCTACCGGAAGTGCGAGATCAGTGTGTGCTGGATGGTGGCCACGGCTGGATGCCACCTGCCCATTGTCCTTGACATCCACACCAGCTAGGTGTGTGCTGGATGGTGTGCCGCCGCCGCTGTGTACTCATAACGGTGACGCGAACCTAGTTTCAAAAAAGCGGGCAGAGAAGGTGTGATGGTCACGGTGTTGCCTGCCGGCTGCACTGCTCCATGTGGCCTCTTCTTTGCAGAAACTGATCGACTGTGTCGTTGGCCTTCACTCCATCACTCAGATTGTCTTGTCCGCTCTGTGTGTTTGCCGGTGTGTGTGTATATACGGTGTATGCAAATCAGCCATGCATGTGCTAGCTACATGTTTGGAAATGATGTACCAGTGATCGAGCACAGCTAGGTTGGTTGGTTGGTGTTAATATCATCATTCGATATCAGCAGGTTTCTGCAGGTACGTTCACTAGTCAGAAACGCAAAGTACTTTTTTTCTCAAAGCAAAAATGGACTGAGCCATGACACTGTGCTTTTAGAGTGCACGTTTTTTTTTGCACAATGCTGTCTAACAGTTAATGCCGCTGTTATTGCTGTGATTCCTGTCCTGGTGTAGATGCGCTACGGTGAGCGACCACTGGAGTTTGTTCGCACCGTGCATCACTGTCTCAACCGGGAGCAGGCGATGCTGAGTGCGCACGAAAATGTACGTACCCCCCCCCCCCCACCTTTACTATCATAATGGTGTACATGATTTTAGGGCAAGCTTTGTAGTGATAGCTCGCTGCAAAGGCTTAGCAATGTACATGAACATGTACGCTACCCACTACTGCAATGTTGTACGGTCTATTGTGGGTTGGGCACTGGGCATTGGCTTGTGTGTTCTGGTGACATTGCCGTGACTCATGTTGGCTTCAATCTAGTCTAGTAACTCGCGGAGGTTTTGTGACTGGCAGATCATGACATGCATACTATATATAGTGAAGGTGTATAGTATCTTGTATAGTATCTACTAGATACTATACACCTTCCCATGCCACTGTTGTCTTACATTGTTGTTCTCTGTCTTGTGCCATATGCTTTACCTGTACTTGTACACCAGTGCATTCCCCCAGCTGCCATGAACGGCCGACATAGCATTATACAACAAACTCTGACTCAGGGTCACAGTCTGGTCGAGGTAATTGTTATGGTTGTATATACATTGTATATTATTACTCAATCTGCGGACAGCATGCTGTTTCGTTCTTTGTGAACTCATCAGCGCAGCACAGAGGAAATGAGGCCGAACCTGATAGCAATGAAAATAAAAATTTCCAATCAGGCCCGAACATACCTTGCCAGAGTGCTCAAACTGACAAGTCAGCGAGCTCTGCGTAATGCAAACAGCAAAGGCACTACCCCACATGAGAGTGCTCAACTACTACAAGAGCAGGAGCGAAAGTACTCAATCTGCGGACAGCATGCTTGTATATTATTATGTGATGTGAGAGAGTGTGCAGGTGTGTGTGTGTGCGTGTGTGTGTGCGTGGTGTGTATGTGCTTGTGTTTGCATTTGCGTTCTATACTTGTGCATCTGGTGGCACGTGTGTGCATAGAGGCATGCGTACTAGTATGCATACCGCCATGTGTCAAGCTACAAGCTACAGGAACCCTGCCTTTGGAAATCAGCCATGCAAATTACTTGCGTTTGAGTAATTATCTTTCCACACATCCAGCCTACATGTACACGTATGAGTACTCCAATTGTTTGGCTAGATATTATGGATTATGGATACACTAGTACAGGCTGCGCATGTAGAAAAAGCAGTTTCATGATCATGAGGACTGATGCAGTTAGTTTACAGCTTGTTCAACAGATGTGGCCTATCCCACGGGACTCGAGATTTTAGACATATTACTTACTTACGGTACCATTCTTGCAACTTGCTGGAACTCCATTTGGAAATTGGTTTCTTCTTTCCCCGTGCAGCAACTAACATGTGATGTACGGACACTCCAGGCCAAGCAGGAGGCCATCATTACACTGGGACAGGAGCTGGCCAGAATTCGAGGTATGTTCACTAGCATGTCCATCCACGTGATGTGATTTCCTCGTCACAACGGTCAACTATTACACACTAATAGTTTATTTAAGTACAGCATGCCGCTCTTCCGTTATTCACATTAGACAGGTTCAGCAATACTATGTTGAGTTCTACGTTAGCCCACGGAACCGATAGCGGTTTGCTTCATCTAGTAGGCATGGGTCAGTGCTAGCACCGGGGTCAAGGTCTCCTGCCAACAATACCGGGGAGTGTAGCGCGGTTGTAGTTTTATGAACACAATGATAGCTGTGTCATGCGACTTGCCCCAGGGTCTAGATGTGGCAGTACTGAATCAGTATGTTTGCCCAGCGTTGTGTCATAGTGTTAGCCGGTTAGCACGGCATGTAAGGGGGGTTGTAAGCAAATCCTCTTGATTGTGCTGGTAGCCCAAACCTCTCTCTCTCTCTCCATCTTTGAGTGCACGTGGCAATGCCGTAGCAACATTCCAACATTATATATTTTCGACCATGCGGGACAAGGGTTTGTGTCGCATGTGTGTGTGTGTGTGTGTGTGTGTGTGTGTGTGTGTGCGTGTGCGTGCGTGTGCGTGCGCGTGTGTGCGTGTGTGTGTGTGTGTGTGTGTGTGGTGTGTGTGTGTGTCCGTCCGCACTTGTTCACATGTTGTCCTGTTTGGTTAGAGTCAATGCAAAATATGACACAAGCGCTGGGAACCGGATGCCAGGTCAGCCTCACATACATGAATCATTGAAACGATACACTGCTATATTGACATCCCTGTTGCGGTTGCACACGCTCACACATTACAGCCAGCACTCGCGTGCAGTGTATTTCCCACAACAAGGGAAGGCATTATGATAATCATGTATGCATATCGACTATCGTACTCGCTCGATTTGAGCCCTCTCTTGAATAGTGCCCCCCCCCCCCCCGCGGCTTGCAATCAAACGCATTTCCTACTTTGGTGTTGCTTTGCTAAGGTTCTTGTCCATGTCATTGTTGCACTGGTTGTTTCAGAATCAAAATCACAGTTCTCGTTGCAGCTTCTGTTGAGCCGTGATTGGTGAACTTTACACTCTGTTTTTCCTTGCCTTCTTTGTTTTATGCTGGATGACGTAACTGTACCAGCATGGAAAAATAGTACCCTCTCTTTGAATAGTGCCCCCTATTGAATAACGCAGTGACCCGTCTGTGGTGGACTTTGAAAAAAAAAACAGTGCCGGGGGGGGGGGGGGGGCTAATTGCGCCGCACGTTGCTATGTAATTGGGTATGGCATCATGGCTCCCCGTTGCTTGACTATGAGTTGATACCTCCATAACGAAAGCTGTATGTTCCTTACACAGACTGTGCCGGCACAGGCAGAACTGACAGCAGTCCGGCAACTGGAGACATCTACATCGGCTGAGCTGCATAATGCTGCTACTCTGCAACTGACGTCAAGATCCGTAAGGGCATGTTGTTCAAGATTCTTCATGTTGGATCGGCGATTCTGGGCAAAAGAATATGTTTATTGTGTGCATCTGCTGGTGTTCTGAAGCTATGGTTTTCAAAGAGTGCAAGTCCTTGGGGTGCCTTTTTTTGCAACAGTTCAGCCTTTGGCGCTCGGGTAAGGTCTGGTGAAATACGGCGAGAGTGGCTTGCTGTTGCTTGAGGCAAGGGTGCAGGTATGGAACTGTATATCTGTTTCGGGAAACAAGGGTTAAAAAATGAGGCTAGTGTTCTCTTTTCAGCTCGCTCAACTCATGAATGCTAGTGTTATTGACGCTGTTATTCATCTTCGTGTAGATGGTGTACCAGAAGACGAACGACCTACTCCACGCCTGCGCTGCTACGCTAGGGAGTATAGTGGAGGAGCTGAGTGACTGGAGGTACCTGCAGTACAAAGCAAGAGGTGGTGGACCGCCGCCTGGGCCTCTCGACATGATCCAGAAATGGTAAGAGCAGTGAATGACAGAGACAGCACACAATCATTGCTGCAAGACCACATACAACGTATTGATGGCCGAGAAGTCCAAGCGTTCAGCATTCATTTCACTTGCACTGTTTGTGCATGAAAGCGGACAAAGAAGACTGGACAGCTCGCCACTATATTTACAGAGATCCGAAATGCTGCTGGGTTCAAGCACAAACCAACGGAACGAAGACTTACACGTAGTTGTGTCTTATCGGACACACACGCACACACAATCTCTCTCTCTCTCTCTCTCTCTCTCTCTCTCTCTCTCTCTCTCTCTCTCTCTCTCGCTCTCTCTATCTATCTATCTATCTATCTATCTATCTATCTATCTATCTATCTCTCTCCCATACAAATACAAGTTAAACCGGGTCGGTTGGTTGGTTGGCTTTGTATTTTACTAGAGATACTCAACTATGTTCTAATTACTATTGTGTTCATTAGGTGCGAAGCGCTGGCTGATATACTGTGGACGTGCCGGCGACAAGTGCAGCAGGTAAGAAGAACAACAGCCTATGGTATACGTCCGCTATACCTGTACAGTACAATGTCTAGGCCTAGAGGTGTAATGCCCGTGGGCTAGTCTTCAACAATACACCATGTAAGAGCATGGAGATGCATGGAGCATGGAGATGTTAACCTTGATTGTAAGAGCCCACACACAGCATTACACAGGTTCGTACAGTTATTGTAATGATCAAGGAACTGAAAGACAAGGAAAGAGAGCTCACATTCTCGGACGTCTAGTCCAGCACAGCAAGCATGCAAAACCGCCACGAGCCCAGGCGCGCATGCGCCTTGTGATGGGCCCTTATCACATCTACGTCTACAGCAATGATGCGGGTCATCACAGCCTTTCTGCTTCTGATGCAATGATGGTCATCACAGCCTTTCTGCTTCTGATGCGTCTTACGGCAGTCTGCATTCCTGGGTAGAGTCTGTAGCAGTGTTGAGATTCACACAGTGTACGTAGTGTTATTCATTTGGCATGGCCATGTGTGCCAACATGGACTAACCTTCCAGGCAAAATATGTATTGGAACTGATGACCAAGCACATGTGTGTGTGGGGGGGGGGGCTCTTTGCCTGTTTTTGCTGTGATACAAACACCAGGCATGTGCATTAGCTGTGTTGCCATGGTGATTGTCTGGTGCTTCTCTACAGCTTCAACACCAGAAAAGTCAGCTGCAGATCAACAAAGAGCCTGACCCTGAGCTACCGGACCTGGACTTGCTCTGCCGTCGACTGCTGTACCAGCTCATGACAAAGTGAGCAAAGCATGCATGCATGCACAAGAACACTGGATGCTTGCACTGGATGCAGCACTGTGTAACACTGTGCCTTACTAAACTGACTTCCTTCACAGTGAAGCACTACGTCGTAAACACTGATGACCTCCCATAGGCATAGACACTATTTCACCACTATGGTTGGATGCTTCCCAACCACCCACCCACCCACCAACACGACTCACTCGCAGCTTGTGATATAGACGGATGCTTGGGAAATAAAGAGGTGCATCCGGAGTGAAGAATGCGGTAAAATCCCGTCGCGATGGGTTGAGTGCTTGAACAGCTTCCGTACAGGAGGGGCGGGTCTTCTTGATATAATAATTATCATTGGGTTCCTTGCTGGCTGATGAATTAAGCTAATCATAAGTATTTGTTGCTGCTGCCCTCAAGGTCCTTCATTGTCGAGCGCCAGCCGCAGCAAGTCATCAAGACGAACACGAGATTTGGAGCATCTGTGAGGTAAATGATGTGGTGTGTTAAGCGACCGAATCCATGCTGCATGGTGCAGAGCAAGCAGGTGTGTTAATCCCGGGTGTGTAATAAGGCTAAATCATCGTGACAGTGGCAGCGACTTCTTCGGCAATGATTTTATTGGAAAGTTGATTGCTCCCACACCGGAGCTCGCACTTTCCCGCCGGCTTGATTTGACATAGGCTGGACACACAACTTAAGGCTAAGGTGTAGCAAGGCTGCTCTCTAAAAGCGTGTGCAGTATTGTACCATTGGAAAATGCTTTGCTTCAGGGAGGCAATGGTTTTCTCACTTTCCCTCAGTAATGGACGGTGACTTCAAACTCTGGTTTTCATCTCCTTGTCACTTTGCAGAATGCTGGCAGGCTCCAAGCTATCGCTTCATCTGATCAACATGGAAGTGGAGGCCCACATTATACCGTAAGCACTCTTGATAGCGCCGTCCACCGTGTACCATTGTGGTACTATACACTCGAATGTCGAGTGCTGGCTGCCACCGGCATCTCCAGTACAGCTCGCACACTGCATGCAGCCTAGCTAGCACCTGCAGACTCCGTGATCAGCACAGCAATCGGCTGTCATTCTTGCGGTGACGGCGTTTTATTTTATGTTACATTTGCTTGACTGTTGTACGTTTGCCTATGCTTCCTATCCAGTACCCAGCTTGCACGGACAATAATAGCCGAGCCAAACTAGTAAGTGCTTCGGCTCTGTACGAGTATATCGCTGGAGTAGCTGCTGAGTGAAGCCATATTCTGTGATGAAAGTGGTGAACATCAGACTTACCGTCAGCACAGTTACTATGGAAGCAGGCCAATCAGTTTTTGTTGTTGTTGAGTTAGCTACCGTTAAAGCTATCCTGCTTGTACTGGTATGACAAGTGCTTCAGTCGTGCGTGAACGTACACCTGTAATTTTGTAAATGTGTGCATGTATGCATGCCTGGCCAAAAATTAGTGTTAGTATTATTGCCAGGGCCGGGACTTCAGGTGGTCCGGCCAAATGGGGTACTTGACTAGAAATACTTAGTAAATGTTCTAGTGATGAAAATCCGTTTTGAACGAATTAGTCGGGCAACCCTTTTGAAATAAGGCCTCACCGGCCATACCAGACCAGCTTGACTGCGTGCTACGTCTCTGATCAGTCTTCTTACTTTCCTGTTCGCCCAGTAGTGTGCAGCTTCCAAGCAATCGCAGTGACCTGAAGAACACGACCAAGGTGATGGAGTATGATCGCAGCACAGAGGTGTTTGGTGCTGACTTTACCAACATGGTAAGGCATGAGTGTGGTGGCCCAACCTGTGCTGCTGCTGCTGCTAATGGTGGGGGTGCTGGTGCCTGGTAGTGCTGCTGGCAGTGGTAGTGCATGCTGGTTCTCGAGGGGTCGACAGCGCAATGCCCACTATAAACTGCACTACATTGCATGTTGTAGAACGAACATATCCAACCATCACTAGGAGCATGAGTTTTGCTAGAATGTATTTGGCTTTTGGTCATGAGAGAGTAGTGTAGCTTGCTTGATCACTGCCTTGGCATTCCTGTGGGCCTTATGCGGGTTACTGATTGTGATCATGAGTCAGTATCAGTTGCATCGGCGGAAGGTATAGCTTGAACATGCACATCAGAATGAGGGTTCGATTGAACTATGTCATAAATCAGAGTTTCATGCCGAGGCAATCATCAGACAACTGATATCAAAACCTCTGGGACTAATCCTTGTATTTCTGCTCATGCGTGAGTCTTGGTGTCGAGACTCTTGGGGTTCTTCGCATTGTTAAGATGGTCAGCGTCTCGTACCTTGAATATATGCATGTTAGTTGCACATGACATAGTGTAGAACAATGTGTCAACGTGCCGGCAACTTCTCTCCTGTCTGTCTTGTTTCAGATTCTGCCGAGGCGGCCCCCAGTTCGTAGAAGCGGCGGCCACGCTGATCTGGTATGTGTACCGAGTTGTGTATACCTTCAACAGACGACATGCACCAAGTGTGCAGAATTCTTCTCGCTCTCACCCATGTCCTGTTCTCCGTGTACATGTACAAACTCACTGCACAGCACCAAGGCTTGAGATACTAGTATATCTTTGCACTAAACTCTGGACAATGGCAACCTTTGGTACAATGTGCAGTTATAACGTATTAACATCAGTGTTCTATTGCTCTGTGCTGTGTCCGCAGTCGGTTGCTGAGGAGAAATTCTGCCTGGTGTTTATCGCCAAGTGCGTGCTGGGAAATGGAGACATTGAGATACCGCTCATGGTAAGCCGGGCTTTTATCTTCTCTTCTGTTGATCACCAGTGACATCCAGTGGAGCGAATGGCCAGATTTGACAGTGGACATGCATTGGATATCGTGGTATCGTGCTGAGGGCACACAGGCGGGAGCAAAGCCGGCACCACTGTGTATCTTGAGTGTATCTTGTGTGTGTGTGTGTGTGCATGTGTGTGTGTGTGTGTGTGTGTGTGTGTGTGTGTGTGTGTGTGTGTGTGTGTGTGTGTGTGTGTGTGTGTGTGTGTGTGTTGGTGGGGTGTGGAGTGGTGGTTCCGGGTGACCATGTGGCTTCTTCACTGAATACGGTCATTGATAACTGCTGACTCGGACATGTGCACCTCAATGGCATTCCGGGTCCATCAGACTAGCAGTCCTGCAGTACGGACAGACCTGTGACTGGTTCAATCTAGTATCGCCGCTCTTCAATCATATCAGCCATCTGCTTTGTTGCGTCTTGCAGGCCATCTCATGCCCGCTGGTTGTCATTGTGCACGCCACGCAGAGTGTAGCTGCTGAAGCCACCATGTTCTGGGATAGTGCCTTCTCTGATCCAGTAAGTGGAATCCTGTTTCTTCCAGTCCTCTGTGACCCAGTGCAGTGGTTGGCTAGATACTTTGATGATCGGAAAGAACTCATAACAAGAGAAAAGATCAGCCTGACAGTGTTGACGAACAAAGCACCCAGACGCAGCACTTCAAACACACCCACAGTGCTCTCTCCCATGCACTTGGGTACTGCACCACTAATACCAGCACTAATACCAGCTCAGTGACTGAGTGTTTACATTGAAATAGATAATGGCTCCATGGAGCGAATGATGCACGAGGCAGGTGACACAGCTGGCAAACATAAGGGAAATGGTAATACTTGTAGTTGGTGTGAGCATTTCTGTGTGGGCGCAAACACCTAAGACATACGTTGGTGCCAGTGCATAACCATGATGATGTGCAGTGCATAACCATGATGATGATGATGTGCAGTGCCAGTAGGTGATGAACCGTTTCTGATCGTGACAGCGGTGTGACTGGTATCATTGTATTGCATCCAGCATCCATGCTTCACCAGGTCTAGTCGTCAAGTTTGTTGTTCTGGTGCCATAGCACCAGTTCAAGGTTTCCTCCTCTTGCTAATACCCACGTACACACAGTCCCGCAGAGTACTTCGAAGTATATTCATTGGCACAAGATCATGGCACTCACAGATCAGACACCACGGTTGTTCGTTTGATGATGAAGTTGGTTTCTTCCCCTTTCCCGCCTGCAGGCAACGTTTGCTCATCGTGAGGTGGTCGAATGGCAGGAGATGGAGAAAGCAGTCAACCTGTACTTTGCCAAGAACTGCGAGCGCGGTGTGGACAGCGGTCAATTGCGGTGCCTGTACAGCAAAGCATTCCCGTCGCAAGGTAGGGCGGACTGAAAGCACTGCACTACTACATGCTCGCAGTCTCCGGCATTAACAGCCAAAGGACACATGCCATAACCACCACCGTTGTGATGCTGTGCTTACAACCCCAAGGAAATGCTTCAGACTCAAGTTGAGTAACATTAGGGTAGAGGAGACGGTTTCAAATAGGAAATAGGTTGCAAACCGGAACGGTCTCAATATTCACTTTCTCTCTTGGTATTTTGATTAGAAAACATATGTCACAGTGAGACTACGATGTTTTACTCTGAACCAAAATTTCATTGCTCTGCGATGACCAGAAGCGCCATACCAAGCAGGTGAGTTTTTGACGTGTTGCTTCGCACTGCGACTTGAGTTTTACGTCTTTCGAAAAATCAACTTCTTGTCGCAGGTAAACAGCGGCTCGCCTCTCGCGAATAAAGCACCTTATACCAATGAAAACTAATGGAAGCACACACAAGGCTTATTGTTACTCTGTCCTGGCCGTCGTGGAGCGATAGCGATTACCTAATTTCAGAACTCAGAGTGAATTTGACGTGCACTCTAAAACCTTTCCGGTTTGGAGCCACCTCTGATTTGAAGTGAAAAATTGGGCAACTTGGAGGCTATGGGCCAACACAAAGGAGTGGCTCAGTTCGATTGACTCTGGCCTCAGAGCAAACTTCAACATGCCAGTTTCCTTCCAAACATATTTCGAGTGAACAATCCACGCTGATGATCGGGTTGGGTCTATACAAATTTTGCTGTCAAACCGTTCCGGTATCGAACCGTCCCCTCTACATGCAATGCCTTCGTGCGCATTACATCAACGTGAGCTAGGTTATCTTTCCCCTCTTTCACCGTGCAGGTCACGGCTGCAACAAAGGAAGGGAGTTTCCCCTGTCACAACCAATGGTAACCGTTTGCATTGGCCCGGTATCTGTCCACTGGTATACACTGGAGCCGGTAATATGTGGCTATTGTCTCAGCATTTCACCAGGCAGGTTGCTTATACTTATAACCTGGACCAGCAAGCGAAGTGTGACACATTAGGAGATAACCATAGGGTGGATCACCTGGTGAATAATCGAGTGGAGTACAATTAACATGTGTGCTGTACGTGTGTGTATGCTTTCTTTCTGCAGAGTACAACGAGCTGACCAACTTCCACATCAATAAATTCCACAGGGTGAGTTTGTGTGACGTACTTATCTTGTGGGTGGTTAGATAGTTCATCCCATGCCATTCGAAACCTAGTTTACCATCATTATCTTCAGAAGTGGCCTGTTGATTCAAGAACGAAGATCGATTGCTCTGTAACACGAATGAACTCCATTTTAACGTCAGTGTGGATTCCGCAAACTTGCCATTAACTATGACTCGTATATCCACGAAGTTCTGTTGCCTCCACTGGGCAAGGCGTAAAGTGTTTGGTGATAGCATTGTTATCGACGTGGGCTGCTGTGGTGTTCAATATTGACAGGAACAAATGGAGGCCCGTCGCTTCACGTTCTGGTCATGGATCTACAGCGCCGCCGACATCATCAAGAAGCACGCACTGAGCATGTGGTCCAAAGGGTCAGTGACTGTAGCAATACTAGCATGTGGCCTGTCAACAACTGGGTGCTATGAAATAAAAAAAGTAAAAAGAATGATAATGAATACAAGAGATTGACAGTGAGCACTTACTGTTGCTATGACTGAACAATGCACAGACCATCCCACTGCAATCCTAGTTGTACTGACCTGTAGCAATGCTTGACCTTGACTATGCCCGTCACGGGCCTAGCAATGACCCTGGGAGTCTGAGTGCACAAAGCAGAGTGCCTGGGGCAGCGATAGACAACACATGACTCATGCAGGTGGCACATCAGTGGAGAATGGGTTCAGGCACATGACGATTACTCGCACCAAACTATGTCAGTGCTTGATGGAAGAGAAGCTAGAAACACTAGCAGCTCAATAGCCCATACGAATATGTTGCTGCCTTTCTTCCCTTTTCTTAGGGTGTTTCCCTTGCTCAATAATACTAACATACAGCTGTTGTGTTGCCTTGTCTCCAGACTAATTGAAGGCTTTCTGTCTCGCGAGCAGGCTGAGGAAAAGCTACGCACTCAGCAGGGACAAGACACATTCCTTATTCGCTTCAGCGAGTCAACTGAAGGAGGCCTCACTGTGGCGTTCAGCGAGTTTGACAGTGCCAAAGGTGTGTGTGTGTGTGTGTGTGCACATGCGTGCGAGAGAGAGAGAGAGGGGGGGGGGGGGGTGGGGAGGGAGGTAGGGAGGGATGAAGGGAGGGAGGGAGGGAGAGAAAGAGAGAGAGGGGAGGCTAGGAATAACACTGTTGACATGTGTTGTATGGGCTGGAGCCTGTTTAGGGTGGTAACCTTGCATCCTTGTACTCAGGGTCATGATCATGTTATTAATTTTTATTCTTCCCTACAAGGGTAGATGTCCTACTTAATCTCTGATCAGTTGGTGTCCTGGTGACGCGATTGCAGCACCACAGTCTCTCCTTTTCCACACTGGACTTTTTGCAAATACTGTATGATGGGGAAGGTTATGACAAAGCCATAGTTAAATTGCAACTGCTGTTGGCACGTCTTGTTTTTGTGCATAGGTGGCCGTGGTTTGGATCACCTGCAGCCGTGGACTGCGCATGACTTGAACACACTACAGCTGGCCAACCGGTGAGTACTACGGCGCTACAGTACGATAGAAAGCACTGTAAAGCGTGAAATTTTCGCGGCGTTTTTAGTTCGCATTTTCGGAATCCGGACAGGTTTGCGAGGTTTTAATTTTGCGATTGCAGAATTTGCTACTGTGGCATTCATGCTACACCTTCCATGGATCTCCTGTTCGCGCTGTCTAAATTTCGCGATTTCCACGCGGTCGCGAATTTTGCAGAAATTAGACCATGGCAATAATTTCACGGTTTACAGTACTAACAATCCACTATCGTCTCTGGAGCATGCTTCACACACAATGTCATAAATCGTTGTACACCAAGTAATATACTTGAAGTACATTCATAGCTGTATGTGGCTATGCTTGATGTGGGCTCAACAGGGCACATCATGTGACGTACCACTTGTGTTTCTCTGCCCGCCCACGACCTGAGCCAGCCATCTTGACCGGGCTATCGAGGATGAAATTGAAACTGGTTGCTGCGCTATTGTTTATGCCAGATTAACAGAGCGAACTATGCCAATGATGGCCTCTCCTCTCCCTGTGTGCGCGTGCGTGCATGTGGCTGCCTCCTGTGTATGTGTTCTGTGCATGTATTTGTCCTCTACAGAATCCGAGACTTTGCTTTCCTGAATGTGCTTTATCCAAACACACCCAAGGACAGCGCTTTCTCGCAGTTCTATACACTGTCGACCGGTTCAGGTATGTAACTTACATTGTTGATCGCAGTGTGAGCAAGCTATGGCTTTAGCTGCTGTCTTCTACTGCAGCTGGTAGTGCATAGCTTCCCATCCTGCCTAAAGCGGCAATTCAGATGCAGAAAGTTGTTCCCTTTTCCCAGTGCATTCTTCTGGCAAGAAGTAGATGAAGGCGTGACTAGATATACAGAATTGTCATGGAGATTGAGAATGGCCAATGCGTGTACCGGTATGTGGACTACATGTGCCTAGAACAGGCGGCGGCAATAGCTGTTATCCTTACTGTAGCCCTTCTTTGGGTGGGTAAGAAAACAGAAGTGTACTGTCACCGCCACAGAGCAACACGTCTAACCATTTGCTGGGGGTGCACCATCTCCCCACCACACGTACGCGTTCACGCTCGTGCGTGCGCACGCACACACACACACACACACACACACACACACACACACAGCATGCCGCTCCAAACCATTCTCGTTGGTCAAGACACCATCTCTTGTTTCTGTGTGCAACTATCGCAGGCGAAGAGGGGCAGTACGTTCCTACATTTCTCGAGGTGAAGCGCAAGACCAAGAACAGCACCAACGGCACAGGCGGGTAAGAAGGCAGACCGTCACAGTACAGTGCTAAGCATGCTGCACAAGAACTATCTCTTTGCCTCTCAAATCCTATATAATTATTAGTGCTGAAACGATTACGTATTTTCTAGGGCTCAAACGGTTAGTCCGATTAACCGGTTGCAGACCGGTTACGAAGAATTAACGGTTAACCGATAAAGATAACGGTTACGCAGTAACTTTTCAGTCAATTTTTTCAAGTATCAGGTCGTTGCAAAGTATGCACTTTCGCAGGCTGTCGCACGCGTACGCAATTTCTGGGCTGTCATCTCGGTCATATCTGGTCTCTTCGTGTGAGAGTATGTATGAATGAGCATG
This sequence comes from Sycon ciliatum, assembly GCF_964019385.1. Lineage (NCBI taxonomy): Eukaryota > Metazoa > Porifera > Calcarea > Leucosolenida > Sycettidae > Sycon > Sycon ciliatum. The sequence continues at coordinate 21,337,145 of NC_088646.1, forward strand.
CAAGAGAATATACATGTGTGCGTTGTACTGAATAGGGTACATTTTTTGAATAAGTATAGCCAAATATACGGTTAAAAAAGAGTCCGCAGGATTGCCGTGGCTTATAGGTTATAACCGTTAAACCGACCGTTAGCTTAGCAGTTAACTGTTGGGGGTAAAACCGTGACCGTTTGAGCCCTAGTATTTTCCTTAGTGGCTTAGCTGATACCATAACGATCGGCTTATCGGCTAAACGATTAATTATTATTGTAACTTCATCAGTACAATCATGTACATTCTGTGAATTTCAAATTTTTTACGAGTCCAACATCGACAACGACGGAAAGCGGGCGCATAGATCCGATGATCCCGCAACAAGTCGGTCAGCTGTTCGGACTGGCCTGACGAATGCAGACAAGACAGAGGCGACGCACTGGTTGCAATCCAAGAGCTGATGGATTGGTGCCCTTCGCCTGTGACTTCGCTGACTCCGACGATGGAAGTCAGAGAAGCCGGCCAGGGGTGCATATCGGCGGATTTCGACAGATGAGCTGACTTGAGGCGCGCCAACCAGTAACTAGTTGCTTTTCCTGTCTATGCTCAAAATAGGCCCAGACGCCAGGCCTAGCTCGTCGTCGAGCAAACTGGTTCGGGAACCGTCGACAAATCGGAAAACACGAAACTGAAGACCACTTTACTGTCTTTAGCTCAAGACTACTCGCAAGTGGGGGAAATTCCAGCCCCAGCAGCTAGTGCTAGACACGTACTGAGCCTGCCAGTCTTGCATGCTGTATGTAAGAAAAGTAGTCAGCTGAAAAGACGGCGAAGGTGATCGCGTCGATGTTTCTCAGATAGCGCTTGTACTTTTACACGATGTACATCGATGTTTCAAGTGTACAGTCATGTACATATTCATGTCGTATTCGCAACACTTTCGGTGCATGCACGCTTTGTGCGACCCCCAAAAGGGGGGAAGTCCCGTGCCGAGCGTAAGTACCATTCTACTCGTTTAGCCGATAAAATCGAAATAACCGCTCGATCTATTTCTTATCGAGTAAGTAACGAGTAATCGATATAATCGTTTCAGCACTAATAATTATAGGATTATACTGTATAATTATAGGCAAGAGTACATAACCCCCCAGAGTGTGCAACTCCACTATGGGTGCTGTCCCGACAGAATTTCAAGTTGACGTCATTTTGATGATGCAATGCGCACTGTACACGGATTATCAGACGAATCCGGAACCTGTGGTTGACCGAAGCCGATCGATCCTGTACCAATTATTGCAAAGAAAAACGTGTGATGCGTTGACACCCGTACACATGTTGTAAATCACTGGTGCAAGGAGCATTGCGTCATTAATAATGACGTCAACTTGAAATTCTGTCGGGACAGCAGGGTATGTGGGAGTTGCACACTCTGGGGGGTTATGTACTCTTGTTATAGGGGATTGCCCAATTTTGAAATTCGTTTGATCAAATTTTACAGATTGAACTACGCCGAACACTAAAATGGTTATCCCCAGTTTTTATAATTATCAAAGATGGCCTTTTGTTTGGTAATACCAGACCTTATTGGTAAAGGAGTCCTCAATTTTCAAAGTCCGATTGGACGAACAAAGCCGCTTGCTGCGTAACGTACTACATGTAACTTGATTAGAGGCTTCCATTTTTTCAATGCCAAGTTTGAGGAGGCTTTTATTTAGGATTTCGTGGTACAGTCGTCCCTCTCTAATCCAGCACTTTATAAACCAGCACCCTTTATAAACCAGCATAATTTTCAGCAACCAAAATGTCCTCTTCGTGCACATTGCAGCAGAAAATCAGATTTTGTAATCCAGCATCCTCCATAATCCAGCAGAATTTCCATAGCACAAATGGTGCTGGGTTATATAGGGACCACTGTATCCCCATCTAATTCCCACAACGTGCATGGAACACTGACATGGCCTACAGCAGCTGTGGTTATCGTGCTATAGTTTCCATACTAGTACTATTGAATGGATGAATCCCATGCATGCAGCTCGCCGTTTCGCTCTTGTCGTGTACCTACCGTTCACTCTAATACGTCCCTGCACACGTGTGATATACTAGAACATGCACTTCCAAGTACAGTGCTGCGCAATGAAGTCCGATCGCGTGAATCAAGGCTGCGCCCTGCGCCAGTTCACATCCCGGTATTCGCAGGTCTAGGGCTGCGCAGCGCCCGACGTGGCATTCACTCGCTTGATTGGATTTCATTGAGCAGCACTGTAGTGTTGGTTAGTGTGTGTCTTGCCTGTCAACTTGTGCCATAACCTAGTACATGTACGCTGTTGCCTGTTTTCTGCAGCACTCTGGAAAGCAATCCATCCACACCAAGCTCAGTAAGTCCAACAAAACGTGCAACTGTTGTTGCTGCTGCTGCTATTGCTGTTGTTGCTGCTGTTGTTACGGTTGTTGTTGCTGCTGCTGCTGTTGTTAATTTTGTTGTTGTTTCAAATCTTTATTCTCCCGATAGCCAGTGGCCAATAAGAGATTGTTGTTTCAAATCTTTATTCTCACGATAGCGGGCGGCCAATAAGAGATGTTGTTGTTGTAGAGTGGCCAATAAGAGATTGTTGTTTCAAATCTTTATTCTCACGATAGCGGGCGGCCAATAAGAGATGTTGTTGTTGTAGTTGTTGTTGTTTTGATTCACTTTCTGTCTTGTTATACTTATATTTCTGAAAACATTGCGACTGAACTTAGTATAAGACACTCTTCTTACTCTTCCGAGTAACGTTAATAGTTGTTTGTTAATCTTCCATGCACAGGACACACCACAGCCAGTACTCACGTAAATCTGAGTGCCATGCAGGAGACATTATTCTTTTGACAAAGCGTTCATTTCTTCTCTTTTCCTGTCTCTGTCTGTCTATCTCTCCCTGCCTCGTTCTCTCTCTCTATCTCTCTCTATGTAGGGTGAAAATGTGCAGAGTCCGTCGACCGTGTCAATCCAGGCCTCGTCACCGATGACCGCACACGCGCCCAGCGTACACGGCAACGGAACAACGCAGATGCCGATGCCGGTGAGCAGCTTGTTCGAGGATCACCGGGGGCTGGGCATGCTGCAGCAGTTCCCCGACGTCTCCATGGCCGGCATGCACCAGGCCGACCAGCTCACCATGTCAATGCAGTTCGGCGGACAGTTTGGCTCGTCTCACGTGGCCGACCTGGTGGACAGGTGGACGCCGGCGGCACACATCACACCAACGTAAGCCACCTTACGCCATCAGTCGCCGCGTCCATAAGCCACCTTACTCCATCAGTCACACCAACGTAAGCCACCTTACTCCATTACAGTCACCGCATCCGTAAGCCACCTTACTCAATTACAGTCACACCAACGTCAGCCACCTTACTTCAGCACAGACACCACATCCGATCAAAGCCAGGAGTAATAGCTTGATGTTGGTTCACTGATGGCGCCACCCAACATACATGCCTTCTGACACTGAATACATGGACTAGTAATTAATGACCTTCACATACGCTTGGGTTTAGCATTGTTGTCGAAAACTGAGTATCGAAATCAGCTAGAACTCGTGCAATAATCACCAGAGTTATTGATAGCGCCCTGCTGCAACCGACACCTAGCTAATAACAAGCGTGCACTCAACGGATACAGGATAGAATGGACACCTTGTAAAGACTGGATTACGCATATGCATTCCATCACACCGGCTACTTTGTCTGTGCACTTTATACAATCGTCTATTGAGAACCAATGCTAACTCGACCTTTGTTTTCTTTCTCAGCCCCGCACCCGTAGGCTAGCGTCCCCACACCCACACACGTGCACAACGTAAACAGGCCCATACACTCAAGTAAGGAACACATTGTACTACTTAAAACATAATATCTCATCCTGCCCCCCCCCCCCATCCTGATGCAGTGCCTGCAGTTTGATGCATTGAATTCTGCAATTAATAATTTCTGAAATAACTAAGTCGGGCAGGTAGATTGAGCACTCAAGCAGTCGGAGAATTTCTTCATCTTGAAATGAATCAACATCTTAACGCCATTGCATCCCTTTCCTTATTAGGTAGATTGAGCACCTTGTCAGTCAGAGGAACATTTCTTCGCACTGCATAATTTTCTTTCTCTTTTTGTTTTCTCCAAGCTTTGCCCTGTGTTTGGCGTCAGGCCAGTCTCGCTTTCGTTCATTGAAATGATGCTGCATGAACAACGTTCTGGCGTTGCACTTCAACGTGATGCACGGTGTGCATTCCACCACCGCCTGCACGTCGGAGAACTGGGGGTATTCCTACACTACCTAAACAGCGGAGAACGGGGGAGGCATTCCTACACTGCCTAAACAGCGGAGAACGGGGGCATTCCTACACTGCGTATACTTCGGGGGAACGGGGAGCATTCCACCCGCCTATACGCCGGCGAACAGGGGCATTCCCACACTGCCTGTGCGCCGGAGAACAGTACCGGGTGGGGCGTACTTACGAGAAGAAAAAAAGCAGCAGTCAAACCAACATGGGACAGGGCCCCGGGGTAAGAAAAAAAGGTTTGTCAGACACGAGCTGTGTGTAATGCAGAGACACTGGGCAAGTCACAGTGGGAGAACGAAAACATCAACAGCAGGTACTGTACACTGTACACTGAACACTGAACAGGAGTGCAAGTGCTACGAAACGCACGCTGACAATAGGTGCCATGCACTGGGCCGCGAGCATAAGAGTGCGCGCTCAAGCAGATCAGCTTAGTGGAATTAAAACAATAGATAACGTTACTGCACACATACATGTATGTACATGGTATTGCAAAGGCAGAAGAAAGGTTCAAACACGCTGGTCCCAAATGATACGGACATAACGCTGTTAGTAGCACTGTTCAGTGTTGACTGTCAATGGAAATCCATTTCGCATAGGATAATTTTAGTACATATAACGGTACCATGCGAAAACGGAATTCCATTGAACTTTTTCATCATGCAAAAGCAAAGCAGACGGGCAGCACAAAAGCAAGACAGTGCCAGCATTGGCTTGTCAGTAGACTGGTAAAATAGTCAATCAAGATAGAAACGACGGGGTTAAGAAAGTAGAGATAAGTTACGAGCAAATCAAGACGATAACAGTACTGTTTTTGACATACAAAGTCTTGCCGGGAATGTTCACCCGTGCAATCTTTCTCAGCAGTGAAAAAAGGGAGAGTGTAGTGGGAAGGCGGTTGTGGAGGTGCTACTCATTTTCGGCACTTTGGTTGGTTCCTTCTAAACTGGACTGAATAGATCTCTTGTTTAGACTTACTTTCAGCGAATACGTGGTCGGCGGCTTAGAGTACATGGAATTGGATTGGTCTTTGTCGTTAGATTCACGAGATGGGGACTAGATTAGAACACAGAGAAAAAGATGCTATCCTGAATCAACCTGCACTACAGGCCGGTGTGTGCCCCCCCCCCCCCCCCCCCCCCGGTAGAATGAAACTTCAGTATCACGTGCATGTACCTCCAAGGGCAGTAAGCACCTGTACACGTACGTTCTAGCTGAGGTGCACTGTATCCAATGCGCAGTATAATGCAGGGTCTTCAAAAATAGTCCTTACAAGTTACCACTAATCGTACACTGTATGAGGGGCTCCAATTCAAAACGTGATAAAGACCAAACCGGAGCTTTTGAGGTTTTTTTTGTCACGAAAGAATTCGTTTTCACCCCACGGACGTCTGTGTGTCGGTTTTACGAGTCAAATCGCGATACATCCCAGTCAAAATGATGCCTGAAGTTTGTGTTCTAAAGTAAAACGCAATAAAAGTCACTGATGCTGCAGTGCAGACCAAAAAGAAAAAGAAAAAATGCACTTCCTGAAATTTCCACAAAATGGAATTACTCGCTTTGAATAGGGCTTGAAAGTGCTACGTCACAGCATAGCAACAATTTCAAACATTCAAAAACTGGATCCACCTGGATCCGGCTTTTGTATGGATCCAAGCACATTTCAAGCGGTCTTACTCACAGCAAGGTGATGTAGCCAGTGAAACTGACTGATTTGGCTACTGGGGGCGGGGTTACAACTGGTGGCGAAGTAAAAGTCACCCCTGCATACGACATGAGTGGGTTGCTATGCACCCACATACTGAGGCAATAGCAAAATCACACCTTAGTGGATCCAAAATAGAAATCTGATGTCAACTTACTACTCCCTGGCCGTTTTTGACGTCATCACTTTCAAGCCCTATTGGAGCCCTTTCGAATGTACCCTACATCCAGGGTACATGCACTTTATATATTATTGTGTGTGTAGGGGGAAGGGGGGGGGGGCAGTGGCTTGGGCACCGCACTCTTGACCATGCAGGACATATGCATATCAGTGCAGATGTATCGGTGTTGCACTACCGCCGCACATAAATGATCACAACACTTAGTGCAGAAAGTCATGACCAGCATCGGCCAGGCACACACCATGCTCAAGTAGCAGAACATGCCAGGCACGCCCAGTTGCCCCTACCTGATGATGCATCGGTGACGGGCACGAGATGACGTGATACAAGAATCCACTCTCCGCCACTTTCTGATGCAGATCCGTCTTTGGAAACAACAAAGAAAAGAGCAAAGACGTCGTTGAACCAGGCCCGTAGCAGCCCCATTTTGGTTGGTCAGGCAAGATCCGACTTTGATGCTCAATCATGTACATGTACATGATTGTACGTGTATGTACATGTACGTAATCGTGACCATGCAGAGTGACATAGTGGATAGGGCCAGAAAAGGAAGAAGGACGTTCTGTATGAGTCAGGAAAAGAGCATCAGGCCATCAGCATGTTGTGTCCGTCCAAACAGAACTTGTTGAAGCCTGTGAAGGCATAGCAACAGCATCTAAATGCATGTGATAAAAGAACCAAAATGTACCTTTGGTGGAGGAGAATGGGTATTGCAATGGAATATCTTTGGTACAAGCCCTATCTAGAAAGAATCGGAGGAAGAAAAGAATCCGAACACGTTTCAGGAAGTACGGAGTATTCACGGGCATGACTGTCCTCATGACCTTCAGCAGGGTCATACTCCTGACGACATGTAGGTCTACTACCGGGACTACTAGTACTATGTATAAACCTCTATACTACTTATTGCACACATCGTCATCATGGGTGGACATCCTGAGCTGCTCACATGCGTGAGCTCCCTCCCCCTTTTTTTTTTTTTTTTTTTTTTTTTTTTTTTTTTTTTTTTTGGCCGAATATTGGTCCGGCAGCTGCCGGACCTGCCGGACCGCCCTGTGAACTAGTTGCCCACGACAGTTTTAAAAGTAACATAATAAACAAAAAGATACCTGAACAGCACTGGAGAAAAAACACCAGCATACTAATGGATCAGGCGATGGAAGAAAAAAGCCAACATACTAGTACATGTAGCCGTGAGTTGGATATCCAAACACCTGGGGACTAGCCCCTATTGGGATAGTAGTAGGTGAATAATTCAGATGAACTTTGTTATTCCAATGTGTGGAGTGACGCAAGGTGGAACTACCCTGCTACAAGATTTTTTTTACTGTCGTGGCATACTGGGACACGCTCCACTGACGCCATACAAATCTCCTCGCTGTAGGCCGGTGGTTTGGTTTATCGACATGGCTGGATGGGTGAAGTTCGGATAACCAACATGCGACTGTATTGGTACTAGTAGGCAAGAAGAAAGTCTTGCTATTCCATGCACAGTAAAACTTTCCAAATCCAGACTCCCCAGGTTCGGGCAATTCCATCTACTGGGTACCTTTACAACCCAAACGAAATTGCTTTTCAACAAAAAAACAGCACCAAAAATATTGATTGGCAAGTGTTAACTCACATGCATCCATCATTTTTGTTCTGAGTTGCGGGCAATTACTGGTCATCGGCAGTGCCCGGTCCCAATGCGCCCGGATAATAAGGAGAGTTCTACTGTACGCATACTTCCTATTACGAGGGGTCAATACGGAAGTGTGGTTACCACAACCATGAAAAGCATTTGGCGCACTCACATAACTCTCAGTCGCCGAACGACATGCGTCGCGGGTGTTATCTAGTGCGTCCGTCAGGATATGCACTTCTTCTTCCAAGCTGTTCTTCTCTGAGATCTGAAAGCGAAGGGGTACACACCGACCCAACACAATGATTACTCAATTGGTCAATGAATCGTGGAAGAAGTACTTCGAAGTAGTGGCTGTGCCTAGTCGGTCTGCTTTGCCACAGTACATGTAGTGTCGACGTGTGAAATGCAACACTCAAGGATAGTATGTATTCCAGTTTATGCACGCACAGACACAGACACACATGTATTGTGCACATACACATACACACACGCACACACACACACACACACACATATACACACACACACACACACACACACACCAGGACACAACAAGTCATGGCACATACCACGTTCAGAAGTGAGGACTCCAGTTTGGAGTTATTCTCCGCTAGCTCTTTGACATTGCACTGGAGACTGAGCATATCGGAGGAAGAAAATAGTAAGTAAGTTGGTGTCCTTAGTGAAGATTCAAAACTTCTGATTGGTATCTTGGGCTAGCACTACCAGTATGCAAGGATTATGTAGTGCTTTCCTAACACAGATTTCATTAGTCCACCCAAGCTTAGCTCAGCTGATGAGAGGTGAATTCCTGGAAACATTGTGTAGTGCACAGGGAGGGGCATTTTCTTGCAGGCATGCCAAGTGGAAAGTTCAATATGTTGAGGACTTGTGTTTTGTGCCATAAGACAGGACAAGCGACATCAATAATCGTATACAGCCACGGGGCTGCGGTCGCTGACTGAGTCGAGGAGAGTTCAACGTTTGCTACTTGCAACCTGCGATGGAGTACAAGTCGTGTGTACAACTCCAAGCACCCAAACAAGGGAGTCATAGACAACAATACAACTCACTGATCAAACCAAGGAATTGTACCAACCCTGTACTACTAGTACTCTCTGACATTTTGAGTTTGATTTTCCGCTGAAAAGTCACATTCGAAACATATGTTTGCCCATGCACATTGCCAAATAGCAAAACCATTTTTTTGTGAATTGGGTTTTCGCAAGTATCGCAAATCACATACCAAGTCACAGCAAGTGCAGGCCCGCCAGAAGGCGGGCGAAGTTGGTTTGAGGGGGGGGGGGAGGGTATCTCCCGCGGGAATTTTTTGACAAATCCGGTCGAAAATAGCAGAATTTGGCCCTTTCACAAGTTTTCAGTACCCACTACAGGGAATAATTTTGCATGGATATCAATGCACAATGTATGGCCTACTATGGAAATATGGGTACATGTATACATGATCGATAATACATGTACATGTACATGTATGTACCCAGAATTTTTCCTCCCCGGTTTTAGACGAATCCCAGCGGGTGATCTGAGCCAGAGTTGGTCCGGTTGTCACCGGACCAACCGGACCGGTTCCGGCGGCCCTGAAGTGAAATAATTAATTGTGAATGTAGCAGCAGCAATGTTTTGCTGAACTAAATTTTATGTCTGTGTGTGTACCAGTGTTGACATTGTTGCGAAGATGTGTCCTACTTCTCAAAGATGGGATCAGGATAATGTGTAGTCACAGTGCATTGTATTTTGAAACACTCAGTATATTGTCTGTTCCAACTTCCGGAGAGCCATTCCAGCCTCAAGATAATTCTCAGCCCATTTTCATACGCTCCTGAAAATCTACTTACATTGCATTCTCGCGCTGAGCCACCAGAACTTCATCCCGTGCCTGCAACAACTGATCACTGAGTACTTTCCTGTCATGATCTGCTTCTAATAACAATCTCTCATTTTCAGAACGCAAACGTTTGATTTCTTTCGCCAAATCAACGGATTCACCATTGGACATGCTGCATTTCCTGGCATGGAAAACTTCAAAAACCAGTGGGCGAAGTAGATAATTTATTGAATATTGGAGAGCAGATCTACATCCTCATTATTATGACTGACACAAGCGAAAGGAACTGCGAAAAAGCCAGAAAAACTATACGACAGCTGGGGTGTGTGTAACCACAAACCATCCGAATCGACGACGGAACTGGAAAATCGACCAGGAGGCAGGAGAGAGCACAGGATGGGAATTCCTCAGCTTACGACTCGAGTCTGTATCACAGCCAGAAGCAGCTAGCCGCGTTCCTGCTGTCCGATCCTAGATTCAAGGTGATCTCCTGCCGGCCCTGGATGAGCAGAACTGCCAGGATAGAAGCCATGCAATCTGCATCTTCCACGTCCACATGCACACTCCACATGCACAGTCATGTTATGTCAGTCAGTTGATCATCCAGTCTGCACTGAGTCTGCAGTGCAGACTGCAGACTCTGTTGATCTGCACGGTAAAATCTGTGTCTGCCAGATCTACTGCAGTACTGCATGCATGCACTTGTGCTTCTTGGACTTGGAGTTGGACTTGGAGTGCCCGCACGCTACGGTATGCATGGCGTATGCATGTACCTCTTGCCATGGTAGCGAGACCTGTGTGGCCGGCTGTAGTCCGGGGATTTCAAACCTTTTTTTTCCATTTCAAACATGAGCAGTACTGCCAGTAGCTTGCATTTTATTCCATGTCTTGATTGGCAGAGGAGAAAACAGCAAAACTTCATGGATTGGTAGAAAGAGTATGCCTGCGGTGTTGTAGAAGTGTAATTATTTGATAGAGTGGCGATCATGGCATTCGCGGTTTCTTTGGCGTTGGCTCTCGTCGGAGTTGCTACGTATCTAGGAACATGCTTCACTTTGCTTTACGCAGCACTATTTCTTCTGTATCCTCCTGGTGATACCAGTGTTGGGAACACACAGTCAGACGTTGTGTATGCCTTTCTAGTGGACCTTTCTCTCCTCGCTGCCTTTTCACTTCAACATTCTGTTCTGGCGAGTGAATCCGTTAAGAATTTGTTCGATCGAATTGGTCTGAAATCCATGCAGAGGGCTGTCTATGTGGCCAGCACGTCAGCTGTGATGCAGGCGCTAATGCGACTGTGGCAGCCTATTGGTAGCTGGTACCTGTGGAAGGTGGAATCATCATCCAGCGTGCAGTACGTGTTGATTGCGCTGCATCTCCTGGCCTGGTTCACCATGGCGTGTAGCAGCCTGGCTCTGGACTGTCCCGAACTACTAGGCATGAAGCAGATCTACTATTCGCTGCGAAATCTTGAATGTCCCATGGACTACAAGTCGCCGACGGTGCGGCGTTTGTATAGCCACTGTCGTCACCCCATACTCATACCACTGCTGGTGCTGGTTTGGGCAGCGCCTGTCATGTCCGTCGACCGGCTTGTTCTGGCCACGTGTGTGCCCTTGTACCTTTTGGCACGCAGCGGCCTGGACTGGGACGATGCGAGCTATGTGCATGAACAGTACCTACGCAAGCAGATGAAACTTCACTGTCACTAGTCTGGCGCTGTTCTTGGTGGCCGTTGTGCTACGTTCCCCAATACAACATTGTGATCCAGAATTTCCTGCCAGAATATCCCGCAATGCGCAGGGAGTGTGCAAAAGAACAATTGATGTGTGCGTCCGTGTACTTGCGCCAGGGCTCGACTGGCCCACAGAAACCATATTTTGAGCACCATTGATATCAGCTGTTTTAGAGGCATTGCAATGGGACGCTTCAACATTCTGCTTGAACCAAGCGACAGGATTTGATGTACTGATTCTCTTCGATAAGCAGACGTTTGCAGTCTAGTGTCTGGTCCAGCAGGCTTATATTTTCTTTCTTTCTCTTAACCACAGAGCAGTGCATTTTGGAGAGAGAGAGTTACCGTATCGGGGCGAAAATGGCTTCTGCATGTAAGTTTAGTACAGACACGTAGCCATATCGGGTGGATATTTTTTTTATCTTGTTCGATTTGAATTTCTAGCTATGTTATTTTCTTTTTGAATTGCCTGAACAAGAAGTTGGCTCTCTTTGTATGCTTACAGTCTGATATTTCGAATCCTAACGACCACTTGAGGTATTGTGTTGTAAAACCATTTTCCTGTTCTAGCGTAGTTCAGGTAGTCAGTGTGTTTGTTGTATAAGATGAGAGAGAGTGAGAGAGAGAGAGAGCTTGTGTGTGTGTGTGTGTGTGTGTGTGTGGCTTCTGCTGCAGCATCGCTATCATCGCCTCCGGCGATGGGCGTCAAAAAGGTCCAAAAGGTGTGTGTGCGTGTGTGTATGTGTGTGTGTGTGCGTGTATGTGTGTGCATGCATGTGTATTCGGCTGTCGTTTTGTCGACGCTGTTGTATGGTTGTGAGACCTGTGCAATTAAGGATGTGGATGTTCGTCGGCTTGCAGCCTTTCACCACCGCTGTGTTCGCTTCCTGCTGGATATCCCCAGAGCAACACATTGGCAGGAGCACATCTCCAACACCACTCTCCTCGAACGAACCAAGCTGCAGCCACTGAAAACGTGTCAACTTCGCTGGTTAGGCCATGTAACTCGAATGGATGACTCCCATGATATTCCAAAGTGTGTCTTCTTCGGCGAACTGGAAAAGACTCGGCCACGTCATGGGCCCCGGAAGCGGTGGCGGGACAATGTTATGTCCGCCAGATAGTGGGCTGGTACAACCTCGCCCAGGATCGCAGAGCATGGAGAACAGCATGCAGCACCATTCCTCCTAACAGTTACCGAGCCTGTCACCTTAGACTTCGTTTGCAGTTGTGGAAAGAGTTATCGCCGACGCAAGGAATTGACTCTGCTCGTGACGTGAACACTGTTGGTCTCTTTGGGACTTGCTATTATCTCCGCATGCCGGGCATATTGTATCAGTGTATTGTGTGTGTGTGTGTGTGTGTGTGTGTGTGTGTGTGTGTGTGTGTGTGTGTGTGTGTGTGTGTGTGTGTGTGGGTGGGTTCAATTCCCGACGATTATGGTCGCACACGTCTTTCTTCTCTTTCTCGGACTCTTCCTGACTTTTCTTTCATTCTCCTGGGTGGTTACCAACAGCCAGTGTATGCCGGAGTATGTGGTGTGGTGTGTGTGTGTGAAGAAAAAATGGAAAAATGAAAAATAGGGATTCACTGGCCAGAAAAAGTCACTTCAATCAGCTGTGTGGTGGATACCAGGCTAAAAATAGTGGCGGTCAAATTCATCAGCCTTGCAAGCTGTTGAATGGTGTAATCCCAGCACAAGTTGCTATGTCTAACATAGCTGTTCGCTATCATCGCTTCCGCGATGGGCAGGTCTGAGGTCTGAGGTGTGTGTGTGTGTGTGTGTGTGTGTGTGTGTGTGTGTGTGTGTGTGTAGCTAGTTCGGTTGGTGGGTACACTTATGCCGGATAGTGTTGGATCTGTTGCCAACGGGCTCGGCTGCTTGAAGGTGTAATGTGGTACCTACCACCTTTGTTGGTTTCAGGGTTCATATACTTTCTATTTGAAGTATACATACCTGTTAACCATGGACTACTTCTGGCTAGGTTAACTCTTGTGTAATCATGGTGCTAGTGAAGCTTGTATCAGATCCACTCTGATTTAGCCACCCACACTAGTAGTAGCAAGTGTTACCTTCACTGGGGGCCGCTGAGGGGTAACTGCAGTTGGATCCCAGGACGGATACCCTGATGCCGTCAATTCTTTTTCTGCACCTTGTCCTCACCCACTTACTGAGGTGTGTGTGGGATCATTTTCAAGTCCACCCAGAGTTTTGGGGATCTCAGGAGGTGTCGGCCGTTGGGTGGTTCAATAGCCAATTAAGTCATCTTTCCAAGCTTCCTTTTGAGTCTCTCTCCCCTCTCCTGGGGAGACCCACGTGATCAGTTTTGGCAGTGAGCAACAAGTACAAGTGTGTGTGTGTGTGTGTGTGTGCGTGCGCACGTGTGCGTGCGTGCGCGTGTGTGGCCAGAACCCGGGCAAATCCTACAAGATTTGCAAATGGTCTCCCTTTCCCCTGTACTGTACTGTAGAGGCTATAATGTATAATTGTAGTAGTACTACTAGTACTACTAGTATTATGCCAGAGTCTGAGAGAGAGTATGTATGCCGGTAACAAGTAAAGGGCAAGATCCTGTTTCTGTTCCTCGTACTGAAACGTTCGAAACACACTCGGCGGCGCTAGCCCAAAAAGTTCCGCCCGCGCCTAGCGCCGGTACGCGTGGATTGCGGTTCTGGGCGCGGAACCGCGTTGAAGATGCCACCACTCGACGATCGACACGTTCTCTGCATGTCTGCTGTGCACATGTGCCATGATGTGGTACGTGGGACGTATTTCGAAGCCGCGCACTTGGTTGAAGTGAAGTTCTTTTTTCGCTTCCTTTTTCTATTTCAGTTTTTGCCTTTTCAAGACAAGAGCGATACCTACGAAGTAATTTTAGTTCTGTGGCGCTTCAGCACTTTACCTTCAAATTTTGCTTTTTCTGAAAGACATTGATATCTGTTTGCGCTTCTAGGGACCAGCCTGCTGTGAATAATAAATCATGTCAGAAGAAACTGTAAGCACAGGGTTTCGTATCGCTTCTTCGTGTCATTTGAAGTGCAATCAGTTTGTGTCCATTTTCTGTGATTTTCTTGATATGTACAATGTAGGCTGCTGAGCAGGAACTTCTTGTTCGCTGCAGAGGCCTGCCATGGTCAATAACCGTCGAGGATATCATGAAGTTCTTCCATGATGTTACTATTCGTGGAGGTGCATCAGGAGTTCACATAGTGAGCTCTCCGGATGGGAGACCGTCAGGAGAATGCTTCGTTGACGTGACGACGGCTGAAGATGTGGAGAAAGCAGTGGCGCACAGCAGCGAGAACATTGGCAAACGATACGTGGAAGTTTTCGTTGGAAAAAAGTCTGAGTTCGAATGGGCTTTCCGTAATGTGGCCACTTCCTCAAAGTCCGAGTCAATTGTACGCCTTCGTGGCCTTCCGTTTGGTGTAACTAAGGAGGAGATTGCTCACTTCTTTTCAGGTACGGATTTATTGAGTATGCACATGACTCTCTTCGTGTACGTACATGAAGTGTATTTGTATGCCCAGCACATTCGGTGCCGAAAAACGTGGTCATGCAGACCAAATAGACGAAGTGGTCGCTTGGCCAAGTTTCACCTGATGACAATAATCATTAATTGTGAGAGGTGGATGGAGTTAGAAAGAAACAGTAGTCTCTCTCCCCCCCCCCCTCCAGTACCTCCACCCATGCTCTGGAGGACAATGCAATGAGTTTGCTGCTCCCAGAACTCCAACAGAAACAGTCGTCTCTGCCGCTTTGACAGGTGGCTCCACATCTCGTCTTTGTCTTTATGCTTTTAGTGAGCGGAATGGGAACTTAATATACAGGTTTCACAAGCTATTATAGGTGACCATGTGAAAAGTAGAGCCATCTCCGAACAGTATCCGCTGTGGTTTTCGCCTAGTTCTACGGCAGAAACAGAGCTCCTGTGTTAGCCCCCCCCCCCCCCTGGTTCCTCTACCTCTCAGTAATTTCATTCTCACCCTTCCAGTAAAAAAATGGTTGCATTGGTCCGGACACACACACACACACACACACACACACACACACACACACACCATGTGCCATGTATACGCCTGTCGCAAGAGAAGCACGCAAATCTGCAAATGCACTGGTTATGCACTCACAGATTTTCTCTTATAGCAACAATAGCGGACAAGATCTGAATGAGACAGATCAAGACTACCGCCGGATAACTGTCTAATCCACACACACACAGCAGCAGCAGCAGCAGTATACATTCTTGTAAAAGGTCATGTTCTCGCATATGCCCGTGAAAAGTACATCTGAACTACAATATTATACAAGTAGGTGTATACATTATAATATAATATCCGTGACAAGTTTTAAGTTTTAAATAGATTATGGCCATTCTTCAGTGACATGGGCTATGATGTGGCTTGATTAATTTCCCAGACAGCTTGGTTCGCAGATTTGTGCATGTTCAGATAGCTTTCGAACAGAAATATTCCATGACAATATGCAAAATTACTTTTAGAGCTGGTGAAGTTTCCTTCATTCAATTTCACGCTTGTTTATAATACATGTACTATCCCAGGTCCTTTATACAAATGGACATTTTGTGGTGAATTCACATTTACTGTACAGTTTGGCCTGTGAAATCTCACCACTCGTTTACGAACTGTGCTGGAAGTAACAATTGCATGGTGTACATATGAACTGAACTGGATTAGACTGCTGCAAGTCGTCGAGGGCAGATCAACTCTGACTGCAGCAAGTGGGCCGGTGGTCGAGTTTCACATGCCAGCACTGTACATTATAACCCCCACTACTGCACAACCTATTGATCAGCTATGAAGACAATGCAACTGCCATAATAGAGAGCTGACCTGTACACTAGGCCACGAGTGCTTTCATTCCATGAAAACCATTCTAGCAGCTGGTAGACACTATACCAGCTTATATTCCTATATGTCCTATTGTGGTGTGTTGGGTGTGCTGTCTTGGTTGTATAAAGGGTTGGAGATTGTTCCCAATGGGATAACGCAGGTTGTGGATCAGTATGGGCGCGTCGGCGGGGAGGCCTATGTGGAGTTTACAACTCCTGAGGGGGCAGAGAAGGCTTTATTAAAACACAAGGAATCGCTCGGGCACAGGTGGGTGGGAGGGATCCAGATGGTTGCCAAATCTGGAAAACCATCACGGTGGCCTCTACAGAATTTTGGTGGAGCATCGGTCAAGCAAGTTAAACTTCAATTGAGTGGCTTTCTATCTGCTCTCTATTACATCTCCTGTATGTTGTTTTCCTTGTTTTCTTTGCCTGTTGTGCATTTTTCCATTTTTGAGAGGCAAGCTGGTTGCTCTTTTCATATAGAATGAGTCCAGTCTAACTTGAGAAGCATGCATGTCAAGCTTTTGCTTTACTAACATCAGATTGCTTGCTAGCTGTAAAAAGGAAGTAGTGACTGTTTCTATACTGGTGGACCAGTGATATGTATGCTTGCAAAGCGTGTGCTTCCTCGGGAAGATGGAGACCGAGGTGAGTCTTCTTTTGCAGCGATCAAGCCTCGTTGCATTACCGAGTGTGTCTTTGGCAAGGTCTTTTTCGAATTGTTTTCCCCGCATTTGCTATGTGTTCTATTTTCAGGTACATTGAAGTTTTCTCTAGCACCCATGCAGAAATGACTCGCTTCACATCTCGCCAGCCTGACGAAGGGCCACCGCCGCTGATGGGACGTGGTAGTCGTCCTGGTCCCTATGACAGGCAGGGAAGAGGTGGTACGTGATTTGTCTTTGCTCCAGTTTGTTGAGCAAGTTAGGCTGTGTTTACATGAGAATTTCAACCCGGGTCGAGTTCAGCCCGGGTTGAAAGTCTGTACAATAGACGAAATAGGTGAGCATTTACATGAAGGCGGTTGACCCGGGTCAAATACTGATATGCCGCCAAAGTTTCACTTCTAGAGTCCTGTATGGTCTCGTGAATACTTTCGCGCAAAATTTGCCTGTGCACAGCTAGTCAAACCTGGCGCGACATACGCATAGAAGTACGTTAAATGTCAACCCGGGTCAAGCGCAATGCGTCATGTAAACATGCCATTCATTTTGTGTACATCTGACCCAGATTGAAGCGCCTCACGTAAACACAGCCTTACTGAACAATGGATGGCTTATGTGACACTACTATTGGTTCAAAAAGTTAAACTCAACTGAACTGTTGCTGCTCATATGAAAGACAATTATGTTGTCTGTCTGCATAGAGTATGCTGATTTACTTTGGTGTCTGGTCTACCTGTCTGATCCAGGCTGGGACTCCGGTGGCGGTGGTGGCGGTGGCCGTTACGGCAGTGGATACGAGCGGCAATATCGCGGCCGTGGACGTGGATACGGCGGAGGTGGCTTTGGTGGTGGTGATGGTGGCTATGGAGGTGGCGGTTACGGTGGTGGTGGTGGCAGTGGCGGATATGGACGAGGTATGTACTACATCTTTCTGCCCTAGGGAGTCTGGAGCCCCCGAAGATGCCCGGCCGAGAAAAAAACTAAATGATATGCGCACTCTGCGTTGGAAATCAGATAAAAGGACCCAGTTTGAAGTCAACACCTACTGCATCTACTACCTCTTTCCACTCGATATTGTGGAGGTTACAACTCTTGCTACCTAGTGTAGCCTTGTTCCCATTGACTTTCAAACGTATCGACCATTTTTCCCCGATTAAAGGGGAAGTTAAGGCAAAAATTAAAATTTCACCAGTTGTAGTCTTCGGGGTGCTGAGTCGAATGGTCGTGGTCCGAGGAAGCTGAGACGCTCCCTTCCTACTTGAATCCCAATCGAACTCGCGCACTTCCACCGAAACTGGGTGACTGCGCCCTACTAGATGGGGATTTGTATGCAAAATGTCACTAAAAGCGCCATTTCGTTCTTATAAAAGCATGGATGACCGCGATTGGCCCATATGTTGTAGTCTTTTGGATGCTGAGTCGATTAGTTTTGGTCCGAAAAGGCTGCGATGCAGCGTTCCTCCTTTATTCCCA
This sequence comes from Sycon ciliatum, assembly GCF_964019385.1. NCBI lineage: Eukaryota > Metazoa > Porifera > Calcarea > Leucosolenida > Sycettidae > Sycon > Sycon ciliatum. Next base: position 21,355,519 of record NC_088646.1, read on the forward strand.
ATCGAACATGGTTGAAGAAGCGGTCACGTGCTCCTGCGTACACCAGTCACCTGGTCACCGTGCCTGCAGGGTACAACTTACTAGCCTGTTTGACCTTTTTTGGGTGCAGTCCTGTCACTCGAGTTGAACCTTGGTGTGAAAGTTGTCGCCTGCTGGCGTGGTGACCAGGTGATTTGGGCACCCAGGAGCACGTGACCGCTTGTTCAACCATGTTCGATTGGGAATAAGGGAGGAACGCTGCATCGCAGCCTTTTCGGACCAAAACCAGTCGACTCAGCGTCCAAAAGACTACAACATATGGGCCAACCGCGGTCATCCGTGCTTTTATAAGAACGAAATGGCGCTTTTAGTGACATTTTGCATACAAATCCCCATCTAGTAGGGCGCAGTCACCCAGTTTCGGTGGAAGTGCGCGAGTTCGATTGGGATTCAAGTAGGAAGGGAGCGTCTCAGCTTCCTCGGACCACGACCATTCGACTCAGCACCCCGAAGACTACAACTGGTGAAATATTAATTTTTGCCTTAACTTCCCCTTTAAGCCATTGGGCCTGCAATCAGTGCGGGCATCACGTTTGAAAATTGCGCCTCGCCCGATCACTCTAAAAGGAAGAAATTGAGCCGTCAGATGCGAAAACAGACCTTATGGGAAAAAAATCATATTTGTGTTAGTGATACTATCTGAAAGCCAGGAGCATCAGGAGTCGTATGCAAAAAACTAGAGTTGATTTGGACCAAGGGAAGTAAAGTTATAGCCTCTACAATAGGAGACCGTTTCAAATTGCATCTCAATTTTGGGTGCAATACCAACAATTGTTTCACCTACTTTGTAGAATATTTCCTGTTTCCTTTGACCGATTTCCACAAACTTGGGCTTTCTGGAAAGCTCTGGCGACGAGCAACCCGTTGGGCCCAAATCCGATAGCAAATAAAGCACAGCACCAGCGCAACAAGCTGCAGACAACGCTTCAGCGCTGGACTTGCGCCGTCACACGAAAATCGCTCGCCATTTCCATCTCCATTATCCCAGGACGCCCAATTTTTTTCGTGAAGATACACTGAGAGCTTCTGAGCCTGTTGCCGAGATCGTAGGTCGCTTGAAAAGGGGGAAACCCCGGGTCTGGATCGTTTGATTTGCACGTAGAAGTGCAAAGTGCCGTGACGTATCTTGCAGGCTTCGCAGCTGGGGAACGCAGCATCGTGCCGCGATCGGGCTTGCTGCATTGGATTCCTTGGAGTTTTCTCTTCGATTTACATACTTGGATTGTCCCGAAAGACCGATATTTGACTGAAATACGAAGGTTTGTAGCTTGGTTGTCCATGCGCACCAGTGCGTAAACTCGCCAACTTTCAAGTGCATTTTTCTGCACTGTGCAGTGTTTCCCATAAGGTCGGTTTTCGCATCTGACGGCTCAATTACTAAGGCCGTGGTCGTTTGGTCGGATCCAGATCCAGATCGATTGGTCGAATCCCGATTTGGATCCGAGCAACCCTACCCCGGGAGCAGGGTTGACTGGATCCAATGGATCCGTTTTCGCCAAACATGACGTTTGTACGTGGGTAACACTCTTTGTTATACGCATTTGGTGCACATACACGTGGAAAAGCGTTGCACCATGCAGATGAGTACGACGAGTACGGACCTGGAGTAACTTTTCGAGCGTGGTTTGAACTGGTTTCTCTACCTCAGCATGGGCACGGTAGAGTAGCATAGCCCCCAGTCATGCTGTGGCATATTTGACATTCAGTACAAGCACTTGCAATCTGTTGCATTGAGAATTTTTGCTTATCCTGCCATGCCATCCCCATGCACAGTGAGAATGCAGTTATTTGGCCATCGGTAGTTCGCAGAAGCTTTGTCTTATTGATCTTGACACGGATTCATTCTCCCATTTCTCTCTCTCTTTTCAATAAGGTGGATTCAACCGCATGGACCCGGGTCCAGCTGGTCCTAATGCCTCCACTGTGCATATGCGTGGTCTCCCATACTCCGCAACTGAGCAATCCATTAAAGAATTTTTCCGGCCTGAAATCCCCAGCTACATTAACATCACCTTTGACCACTCTGGCCGACCATCTGGCATGGCTGATGTCAGCTTCTCCACACCAGAAGAAGCCCAGGGAGCCATGCGCCACGATCGCCAATCCATGGGTATGTAATCATGCTGCTTTAGTTCTCACGTGTGGTGCTCCTGTGGTATGTTACTGTAGTAAATTTTCTATTAGTTGCACAGTGTACATGCTCGTGGTGTCCGTTTAGACTGTGTCACTCTTGCTTCATTTCCTCCGCTGTTCAACAGTCTGGGCGTAGGAATGACCGAAGCTCCTTATCAGGATGTATTTTGTGATCTTGTACGTGTATAGCTGAATACACACAGGGAGAAGGGCGAATTATATGCTGTCCGATGATTGCTTGTGAATGAAACTCAGAGTTACAGGAAGACGGTTTTATTTGTCCTTCTCTCTCTCTCTCTCTCTCTCTCTCTCTCTCTCTCTCTCTCTCTCTCTCTCTCTCTCTCTCTCTCTCTCTCCCCCTCTCTCTCTCTCAATGTGCATACGGCTCCACATCCAGGTGTATCAAGCACTATCTCGAGCTACCACAACTCACTCTAAGTGTGTATGGCTGGATACTGTTGATTTGGTTTGGTTTGCTGATAAACTAGTGGTCATGCTTGTTACTTTCTGCCTGTCACCAGGTCATCGCTATATTGAGCTGTTCCTGCGGAATGGACCGAACGACGATAGTGGCCCTGGTCCTCACGGTGGCGGCGGTGGTGGTGGTCCCTATGGCGGCCATGCTGGCCGTGGTGGTCCGCATGGCCACGGTGCCCCTGGGGCTCCCGGCGGTGGTGGCGGTCACTATGGTGCTGGTGCTGGGCCGCAGGCAGTGTCTTATGGTGCTGGCAGTGGTGCACCACCAGGCAGCTACGGCGGCAACTCGGCCAACTTCCAGCCGTCTAATAACTACGGACAACAGCCACCTCAGCAGCAACAGCAGGCACCACAGCAGCAGGCGGCATCGCAACAGCAGCCTCTGTACGGACAGCCTCAGCAACAGCAGCAACCACAGCAGCAGCCAGCACAGGCTGCACAAAGCTATTATGACAACACAACTAGTGGGTATGGCACGATTGTCAAGGCAGAATCGTATGGTCAACCAGCAGCAGCCAATCAGAGTACGTAGTTGTGTTCTGTGGTTGGTATGATTTCAGTTAACCAGTGGTGCCTTGTGTTCCTGAGTTAGGTCAATGTACAATAGTAGTAGTGTTATTTCTGTGTTGGGTCAATGTACGAGAGTGGTATAATAGTAGTAATGGATTCTTCTTTCGACCAGATGGGGACTACACAACGCTTGATGCTTGCAGACACCAGCATGAACATCAGCGACACTCCAGCACTCATTCGTGCTGGTGTCTGCAAACGCCGTGTTGCCTCGTCTGGTCGAAAGAAGAACCTATTATTACTATGAAGACGGACTTATCGATTTTTAAATTAATGTACAGTGTTGCGTGTAAAAAAATACTTATTCCTGTACCAGACGATGCAAGGGATAAGCTATCCAGACATTACTAGCTTGATCAAACCCTGGCTTCTGTGCCGGTGGTCCGTCTCGAAATGTCAGGCTTATATTCGAAATGGGCTTCTACCCGGGACACGCTTCTATACAGGGCAATATGGAGACTGTATCATGATGGATAGCATGCTGCGATAACACTTGTGTGTAGCGACCACCTGTGTTTCCAGACCCGTCATCTGAGGCATCCCGCTGCTTCGGCATACACTTTGACCTGTTCTTTGAGAGACGGTTTGAATCGGTGGTTTGTCTGTGTACGAATGGGTGGTTGTCACCTAAACACAGGCCGGGGCACTGTACATATTTTCATTGCAGGACCATGCCGGGCAGCACGACTTTTAGGGGGCGTGCGAATTGGCGCTCCTTGACTTTTCGATGTATTTCGTTTTTCTGAAGAGGTGGCTTTCGCCTCTTCAGAAACCGACCGTCTCCTTGAAACTCCACGAAACCTCATGCAAGTATAGGGATGGGTTGGTTTAGAAGAGCTTGGAGTATTCCCGCGAAATCTACCTTTTGTACGCGTTTCCCGTAGAAGCTATGACACAACCTGCACGTATGGTAAGGGGGGGGCCATTTTCACGAGGAGGCTTAGAAAATCTCATTCCTATGATGATTCCATAGAAATGGTGAGGCTGAAAGCAAACGTTTTGTTGACGGGGACAATTCAAACTCCTCCAACCGGTGTCACACTAGAGAGGTTCTGCTATACGTGAAATGTAGAGAAATGATGTAAAGAACAGGTGTCTGGGTTAGAGTCTGCGGCTTCGCGTGTTTTGGGTCCGAATTTCTACGCAGAGATGAGGTTCTCTAGGTTGTGGCACACGCAAAGAAAACTGTGCACGGATCTGTTAGACATCATTCAAATCAGACAGAAAACTGCCAAATTTGGAAAGGGAAATTCCCAGTACACGTGTCACACGATTTCTCTACGTGAACGTGGAGCAGAACAGGTTTCCTTTACGTTACGATCCGTGATGAAGAGCAGAATATCACTAATGTGACCACGTTGGTGACGAGAAGCAAGTCCTTCTGGCATGAAGAGTAGCAGTCGGCCAGGGACCCCTTTCACGGCATTACCGTACTTCCGCACATACAAGCGCATGTGCTTATGTCCGGACATAAGTGCATACGCTTATATGTGAACACTATTGGTGAAACACCTGGGAGCTGAATATACTGCTAAGCATTGTGATAACACCGTTGTTTAGGACACAGACAAACATTGATTGCACATATAAGCGCATGGGCTTCTAAGGGGTCGTCGCAAAAGTTTTCTGTCGTCCCTGAAACGAACATCGTTCATTTCGTACTCGGACCCCCTCCCTCTGAAACGAACACAGCTTGCTATGTTGGACGACGAAAATCGCATGCATGTACATGTCATATGTACAGTGTCGGTCGACTTGCGATTTTGGCTCGCACCCCCCCCCCCCCCCCCAAATGAATCATGTTCGTTTCAGGGACGACAAAAAACTTTTGCGACGACCCCTAAACGAACATGTTCCCACAGCAAAAAATATTTGTTGTAGCAAACTTTCACTTATAAGCCCATGCGCTTATTATAATGTGGGGAAGTACGGTACGAAGATAGTGGAGACACGTGTGAGGTGGAAGACATCTCGGCCATTGTACAGGTAGAAGTCTAGTGTACATTGTTGTAGTGATTGTGTGTGGTGCGTGGGTGTTGGTGCTTCCTTCCTTTCAGTGGCTAACCGTGCTCCCGTGACCCACCAATATGGCACGGCTCAGCAGCGAGCCCCGGCGCAGCAGCAGCCGCAGACGGCTGTCTATGGTCAGCCCGCTGCTATGGGAGGCCAACAGCAGCAGCAGCCTGCCGCTGCTATGGGACAGGCTGGCATGCAAGCTGCTAATGTACAGCAACCACAGCAGCAGCAACAGATGTCCAACATGCAACAGCAGCAGCCACAGCAGCAGATGATGCCTGCACAGGGTGCTGCTACCCAGGCAGCTCCTAGCTACTATGGTTAGAGCTACTGTCATGACACTGCCAGCGATTATTGTCAACATCTCGTAGTACCAGCGGTGCTAATTCGGCCATGAATCAGTAACCAGTATTACACTCTTTGGTGAAAAGGCATTGGGCGCTCTATTATTCGAATTCTAGGACCTGCGGCCGCAAACAGTGTGAAAGTGCTACTGTGCCACACTGCCCTTGGTTTGTCCAGGAAATCCTGGCAATAGTCCATGTCTACATTGAATATATTGCTTCTCTCTCATTAGTGTTTTTTTATAGTTAGTGCACAATTGCTGGCGTGCTGCTTACTTGCTACGCCTTGCGTTTTTGTAGACTCTTATGTTCGGGCATCGCTGCGGCTTGCTCTATGCAATGGTGTACTCCGTGTTTTGCTCTATTCCTCGATTACTTGCTGTTACCCGCACTGTTTTTTTGTAATGTTCGGAAAACCTGCTTGTCTAGTTCCCCTTTTTTCACGCTGTGCTCTTCTTCTACACCGCGGCACTACATGCGTGTGCTTACTGCGTGTGCTTACTATGTTACTAGTATGCCCCGCCGGTATCTGTATTTCATGCTTGCTGATGATGTAACAACATAATGATATTCCACTAGGAGGATAAACTGTGTGTTCTGAACACACATCAAGGCAATGTTGGTGGGTTGGGCCGGTATAACACTACGGCTCGTGTGCTCACGGCATGGCTCGCGTGACCCGCAACCGTCAGAATCTGATCAAACGCGATCACGCCTAAACTTTTTCGTTTCGTGAAAATTATCGATAATAGGGGGGGGTTTAGCTACGGTCCTCCGTAGGACTTTTTGAAATATTTTTTGCATATTCCGGATTATCCATGGCAACTTTCAAGCCGCGCGAAACATAAGGTACACACACCGTTCACCACGTGCAAAATAATAGGAAACCGCGGTTTCGGTTCGTGGTGCATGCAGGGAACACGTCTCCAAAGCAACAAGGCATGTTTAGCCTGTCCCTCCAGGAATCCGCGGACAGAAAGTTTGAAGTCTGCGGCACAAATCGCTACATTATGTGGCGGATAGCGTGAATTCTGCGGCAATACTGCGGTATTTCTGCGGCGCTGCACCGGCGAAAAGACATGACTTTATGCTATGTACAAGTATCAATAAAAAATGTAGTGGTCGAAAACACACGATAGGCTCAATACAGTAACAAAGAAAACTGGTACAATTGCTGAACTGTCCATTGCATTTCTGTGTAAAATTGCAATACTCCCTAGACTTTGAATGCAACATAATAGCGACAGGACACTGCACTGTGCATGTGCATGATGAATATGAAGCGCGTGCTCGCATTGCCCCCAAACCGTGATTTTTCACGATTCTGCGGTGAAAACTGTGAATTCCGCGGGGTATTAAAAAAAACATGAATTCCGCGAATTTTACCGCGGCCGCGGATTCCTGGAGGGACAGTTTAGCAGTCGTGGAGAGTCCCAACAGCACTGATTTTTACGTACGAAAATTACGTGCAGTTCCTATGTTATTTTCATACGTAATTCCGTAGAGCGAAACCTCCCGGCTCTAATGTCGTTAGGGGCGTTCGTTTTTCATCTATAGGTTTGGGTAGAAACTACTTTTTTCGGTAGAGGTGTTTGTTTTTTCCTACTCAAATGGGTAGGTTCTATTTTCCTCTACCGGCTCTGCCAGGAAAAGTTGGTAGAAGCCGGTAGAAGTTGGTAGAGGTAGTAGGTACTAGTACGGGATTTCCAGCAAGATGAAGGAGTTGCACACAACTCCATACAGAAGAGAAAACATTTCACGTACATATCGTGAAAAACTACTTAATCCGGTAGAACAGCGTCCGTGCATTTACCTCTACCAGGTGGCTAAAAACGAACGCAGCCTTAAATAAATAAAAAATAATGTGAATAGTCAATGTGGAGATAAATAAAAATAATGAGAATGATGATTGTCCTGCACCTGCACCAGCATCAGCTGTCACCGATGAATAGTCCTTCTAGGCGCGTGCTCTCGGCAGCCATGTCATCAATGCTACGGAACACATCTGTGCTCGGCGTCTTATCATGCCCCTCCAGCTGAAACACACACGCATGCATGATGAACCGGCGACCAAGCAACAATACAAGCACAGACAGACATAACACCAAGAGTATATAAGCCCCCAAGAGTGTGCAACTCCTGATACCCTTTTCCAGTCCGTGCGCCAAGGGGTACTCAAGGGCTGATTTTATTTGCAACCGCGGGAAACGAAGTCACCAAGACGCCTTCATTTGAGGCTTTTGGAATTGGAGAATTTATTGAATTTAGGTATGGCTCTCGTCCCTTCTAGAGAACTAACCAAGACCCTGTGGAGGCAAAAGGAGACTTCTTTGGCTCCGTGAATACACTAGCTATGCGGTGGTCTACTTAGTTTGAGTGTGTGGTTCGTATTCAAAGTGTTCCAAGCCGCAGTTCACTCGAAGGTCATCGTGGATACGTCTGCACTTGAAAATCAAGGCTGGAAAGGACTGCATGGTGGGTCCGAACGGTATGTTTTGCACTGAAGGCATTTTTTGTATGAATTGTTGAAAGTGTCTACTTGTTCGAAATGCAAAAGACATGGTCGTAGATCCTTGGCCCACAACACCCCACTAAATAAACTATGACCTGTCGTGAAATTATGTGAAATTGATCAACACAATCATCCACAAATTATCCTATGCCAAAGTACTGCAAATGCAAATAATGGCATCCCTTTACCTAGGTCATGTTTGTAGGGCCTTATGCCACATCTTTGCATGATTTCCTCATGCAAATCGTGTGCCTAGCTTCGAAAACACATTGCGCTAAGTGCCGAATACATACCTGTGAATCAGAACAACAGCACTCACTCTTGCTTTCATGAGTGGTAATGGTCAGCTGAAAGGAAACTTCTATCCATCAACTCATAAGTAAAGTAATGACTAATCTCCTTGCTGCGCATGTGGTTCCTTCGTATTTACATGTACCGTAAAGTACCGCCAGAGCGCCCCACCATCTCGTCCTTTCGGGGTCGTATTGTGGGGTGGTCTCCGGTCTGTAGGTTATACGACACGAACTTTGTACACATATTGCACGTTCTGCAGACAATCTGTGCCTTCGAGCGGACACGAGCTCCACACAAAAACCTGCTTAGTGTGACCTTAGTACACTAAGTTGCTCACACCGTACGAACTTCGTTGCACTCTGCCATACGATTTTCCTTTCCCTGGCTGTATTATATAAATCTGTCGCAGCAAAATCAAGGTGGGGCGCTCTCGCGGTACTTTACGGTATGTGCGCCTCTCTGTGTTCGGTGAATGATTTTGAATATTTGCGCACGACTTCAGGATAGTGCACATTGTATGCATGTACCTGCATATGTAATCCTTTCATGATTTAAAAATTAGGAGCCGTGCTTCTCATCACCGTGGACAAGTAAATGTCGGCCAGTTACGTAGCGTTTGGAGATTTGCACAAGTACAGTTGCGTGTCGATTATGCGGCAACCGCGGAATAAAATGAATATTCTGGACGACTGAAGCTACAAAGCCATCTTGTGTTAACTATGTTACTTAAAGGGGAAGTTAAGGCAAAAATTATAATTTCACCAGTTGTAGTCTTCGGGGTGCTGAGTCGAATGGTCTTGGTCCGAGGAAGCTGAGACGCTCCCTTCCTACTTGAATCCCAATCGAACTCGCGCACTTCCACCGAAACTGGGTGACTGCGCCCTACTAGATGGGGATTTGTATGCAAAATGTCACTAAAAGCGCCATTTCGTTCTTATAAAAGCACGGATGACCGCGATTGGCCCATATGTTGTAGTCTTTGGGACGCTGAGTCGACTGGTTTTGGTCCGAAAAGGCTGCGATGCAGCGTTCCTCCTTTATTCCCAATCGAACATGGTTGAACAAGCGGTCACGTGGTCCTGGGTGCCCAAATCACCTGGTCACCACGCCAGCAGGTGACAACTTTCACACCAAGGTTCAACTCGGGTTCAACTCGAGTGACAGGACTGCACCCAAAAAAGGTCAAACAGGCTAGTAAGTTGTACCCTGCAGGCACGGTGACCAGGTGACTGGTGTACGCAGGAGCACGTGACCGCTTCTTCAACCATGTTCGATTGGGAATAAAGGAGGAACGCCGCATCGCAGCCTTTTCAGACAAAAACCAGTCGACTCAGCGTCCAAAAGACTACAACACATGGGCCAATCGCGGTCATCCATGCTTTTATAAGACCGAAATGGCGCTTTTAGTGACATTTTGCATACAAATCCCCATCTAGTAGGGCGCAGTCACCCAGTTTCGGTGGAAGTGCGCGAGTTCGATTGGGATTCAAGTAGGAAGGGAGCGTCTCAGCTTCCTCGGACCACGACCATTCGACTCAGCACCCCTAAGACTACAACTGGTGAAATTTTAATTTTTGCCTTAACTTCCCCTTTAACAGATCAAAAAGACAGTACTTCGAAGTACCTGTATTTATCACTAGTATTACCCTGAGACAGTTGTGCTCATCTCTAGAGACTGGCTTGTATTTAACTCTACGTAATGGCAACTTTCATGATACTGACTGTCTACATTTACTTGAAGTAGGACTATAAATACTAAAGATAAGGTCTATAAGCTGTCAGTGCGGTGCTGTTGGATACCCGACATGCCATGTGACTGACCGCCAGATACTAGTAAACGACATGCGATTGTACCGGTCACAGTGTAGCTGGGTTTTCACGAAAATTTGAAACTTATACGATTGTGAGAAAAGTTCAGAAACCACACTTACACATACACACACACGCACGCGCACACACACACACACACACACACACACACACACACACACACACACACACACACATGCGCGCACGCGCGCGTGTGCACACACACACACCTGTCCTGTTCTGTTGAGCCACTACCACAACTTAGCACAAGGATCGCACCGGCCCCAAAGGGGCAGTAGAGCGAAAGTGAGAGGTGTTGGCTTCGAGTTCACCTATCTCTACGATGAACGCAACCTCGATCGAAAGTCATGCCAAACGGATTTATCTACCACGCGCGCGCGCGTGCGCGTATACAAAACGGAGGAAGGATTACTTACTCTCCCTGTATGATGTTTCTGTTGTATTCGTGAACAATGTCATTGATGTTTTTCCATGCATGTTTTTGAATATGCGAGCATAACTTCCAACATCAAGCACATTCTTGCTTCTCATCAGCATATACAAGTTTATGTGGGGCAGTTATGTAGTGTTTGTTTTACCGGCTGCGTTTGTTGGTGCTTGCAGGTCATTGGCATGCTGTCTGTTTCACAGAAGCTCGTGTAACAGGTTCACCGTACAGCTATGAATGCAATGTAGCGTGTCGAAGCCACTTCGGTATGACGTGATGCCTAATTTCCTAGTTGTACCAAAATTGCGAGTATGCAAGTGATCGTCAAGCCTGTCCCCTGTACAGTAGCCGTCTTGCCTTGTTACGCCTGGTTCTGACTCTGCGTTCTCGTATACTCCATGCAATGTTACAAGGAATACTGCTCCCTTCTCAAGCAATTCATTGGCAACAAAACGCTCGGCTATGCCCTGTAACTTTGCTGTGCGGTTTGTGCTTTGTCAATGTTGTGTACCAGTTCATGATCTGTGCTTGCTGTTCTGTTTGTTTTCTCTCGCACAATTGAGGCACTGTAGCACTCCGCTGTAGCACAGTGTACAGTGTCGATCATCCTGCCCAGGCTCTGATTTCACGTACCACAGTACGGTTTCTCTTGTTGCTCACTGTAATGTGCATGATACAAGCTCCTTGGTACTCCATCATCACCTGGTGCTGTTGCTGCCATTGTTGGACCCTGCTGATATCCTTCTCGCAATGCCCGAACGTTGTTCCAACAAATGCACAACTCGCTCTTAGTTGTCACATTCGGTTTGGTCTCGTTCCAGTCTTTCGAATTGAGTGAGTGCGTAAACTTGTATGAAGTGGTGAAGCAAAAGCCGTGCGCCGGCAAACATTCAATGTCCGGGTGTAATGACGCACCAAGGTCCCGGGACTTGCGTCCAATTCCTGAGTGATTTTTGTGTGCCTAGCCTCTAGGTATCATACCATATTTGTTTGGTTCAACCGTTTTGGATGCCCACTGCAATACCATTCACTGTGTTATGTGTGTATGTTATCCAAGAAATCTCCCATATTTTTGGGTGGACAAACCTCGCCATAAGTCAGTAACCTGGCATTTTGCACTAACAGAACTCCTAGGATATCAGCGCCGTCTCAGTACCTGGGGACAGTTGTAAAGAAAAAGAAAAAATATCCTTGGCCCACAATGCCCCACTAAATAATCCGAAGGGTGTCGCGAAGACTACAATTTCCTTACCTTTCTTTCGTGGACGAAAAAAGACACTTCGCTTCGTCCGTTGCGCATGAAACGAAACATGAGGGTAGTGTTTATCAATTAGAATAGGTATCATGCACGAAGGAATGGCGAAAAGGTACTATGCTCGAGCGCTGGTCGTCGTCTTGTTTGTCAATTTTGAGTCCCATTGAGAATTTTCTTCTCCAGACCTCTCAAATTTCCCGCGGTTGCAAATAAAAGTGCAACTTCTAGACGACTTTTTTGAATTTGGCGCACGGACTGTTTCTAAGGGGTTTGCCGACTTCGAAAACTCATATCACGTGGTGTACTGTCTGAGTTGTACGTTTCCAGCCCGTTTCTAGCGAGCAGCGGAGTAATAATAAAAGCACTCCCTGGCAGAAACTCACTGCGCGTATGCAACTCGCCAGCACAATCATGGCAGATTTTCGGATTGCGTGCGCGCTATCCTTAGTTGTACGTACTTGGAGTAGTACAAAATGTACCTGAGACACGTGATGTGAGTTTTCGCCGTCGGAAACCCCATATGCAGAGTTGCACACTTGTAGAGACTTACATTATACTCTTGATAACACCTACACAACGAAGTACTGTAGACTGTAGTGAGCCAAGCAGAGTCTTCTCCTATCCAATCATAAGTGGAAGCTGTAGTGTATGTGCTGATGATACACTCATGGATATTTGATCATATTCCTTACGTCGTCATGATCGTATTGATGTCACACCCTGCGCACAAGTGCGCAGATCATTTTGGTATGTCTGCCATTTCGTATTGACACACGTGTCTCCTGGTTCTTGTTCCGTTGACACATTACTTGTAAATTGTAGTTGGTCTTCTTCTAGTCTCCATGCATTCGATCATAAAATAAACCGAACCCCGTCTCTAGCTGAGACACTACAAATGGTGACGAAGATGGCCGTGGCCATAGGAGCCATCGAGCCGTTTGCTGCAGGTACGATTAATGAAAATGTGAAAACCCAGTCTTCATGATCATCACTTCGTCAGGCAACAGCTGAACAGCTTTGTGTACATCGAGGACTGTCGCAACAGCAGTACTTACCTGTGTATGCACAATTGCACATGCACCAGTACCTCGAAGTACTCCTGCCCCAGTAATCAGCTAGCTTGTGTTACTTCTCAATGAGACAATATCACCCAACTTACCTCTGTGTAAATGTCATCATTGCGCTTGAAATCACCTGCCTTTCGAGGCAATATGTGCACGTGAACATGCTGTGAACAATGCAAGGATAGTCACATAAGAATGGGGGCGGGGAGAGAGAGAGAGAGAGAGAGAGAGAGAGAGAGAGAGAGAGGAGAGAGAGAGAGAGAGAGAGAGAGAGAGAGAGAGAGAGAGAGAGAGAGAGAGAGAGAGAGAGAGATTCACTCAAACACAAGAACATTATTAACCCTTTAGGGGTCGAATTGTTTTGAGGATTGTTCGTCAAATTTGAGGTGGCCTTAAAAAGTATCAAATATCCGAACAACCGTTCACAATTACTAACATAACACCTATATTTTCCGAACAAGGACAGAAAAAAGAATCCAATAGAGAAAACCAGAGCTCAATCTGACAATGTGAGGTTGCCGACCCTTGCTCTAAATGTAGGAAATGCTTGCAAAATGGACGGAAACCCCAACCCAAGATTAGAGGGGACCAAACAGATTGCCAATAGTCTCTGGTAATGTGATCTGGTGTGACAGAGTTGATCGTGGTTTCCTACAAAGAGTGACAGAATGACCCAAATCTGAAACAAGGTTATACTGCCCTTTTAGCTGGTGCATACTCAGACAGTTGAACGTCAACTTTTTCTTCGTGCCTGTAGTTCAAAACTGTTGGGTGCAACCTACCTAGAAAACACAGGTTTCAAGTAGAAAAATGTCTTGAGAATCGAATTGCCAAAAATCCAATAAAGAAAGTCAAAGAATTGGCGACAATTGGTGATCAAAGCACTGCATGTGTGACATACGGATTAATCCGTACTATGACCCCTAAAGGGTCAACTGGTCAGTGGTAGAGACGCCGGCGATAACCATCAGAAAGCAACAACAACAACAACAACAACAGCAACAACCACAACTCTGTATGCACGTGTAGTGACCACCCCTGCCCGTACACTTAAGTAGTCATTAATCCCTAGGCCCTACCCACCCAATTACAATTCTTCCTCACTCTTTCTCCTCTCTCACACTATTATCTCTTTAATATTGGCCACTGGCTATCGTGAGAATAAAGATTTGAAACAACAACAACAACAACCAACAAGAACAACAACAACAACAACTACAACAATAATCAGAAAGCTGGTTCTTGGGTGCTAGCTAGCTCTTCCCCCCCAAGGCGTCCATCGAAACCTTTTGCTCACAAACCTGCAAAAAAGCATCAGTTCCTCCAGCTCAATACACTGTGTTCCAGGGAATTCATCCCTCGTCAGGCGAGCTCGAGTAGGCCACGGAAGCAGTGCAGGCTTGCGGCACGCTGCTTTGGAGGTGACAGGGTTGCGTACAACCAAGCGTCCTCGACAGTTTCTACTTCAGAGTACATATCCACCGGGGACTCGGACTCGATCTGGTACCGGCGAGATGGTTGTCGAGCTGGAAACGGAGGGTCTCTGAAGTTTGTATTCCTGGCGATGTTGGGGCCTGGCAAGCACTATAGATATGGTGCTCTTTACGCACATGGTTCCACAACCTACCCAAGCTCAACTGTTGAGCGGTGAAGTCCCCAAAGCAATGAGCAGGGACTGGTGCATCCTTGCAGGTTGCCGAATCGAAGGTTCCGCAGGCGTGTCGTTCGTTCTGGGTGGCAGATAGTGAGCCAGTCAAGAGTCAAGTCAAGTCGGCGGGAAAAGCGCTAGGTCGAACGTTTTGAGTAACACCTCCGTATGGTGTGTTCTTAAAAACGCCCGCGAAATTCTAGGAGATTCTCTGAAGCTCTCCGAAATTCGGAGGCGGTAGAAATGTGGAATTTCCTGTGCTTATGAATCTGCGCAAGATATTCATTCGGTGACTCATGGCATTACAAAGAAACTCACCGGCACAGATTGTCCTGCATCTGGGCCATCCTGGTGAATGGAATACACGTGCATCCATACATGTACGCATCACACACACACACACACACACACACACACACACACACACACACACACACACACACACACACACACACACACACACACACACACACACACACACACACACACACACACACACACACACACACACACACACACACACACACACACACACACACACACACACACACACACACACACACACACACACACACACACACACACACACACACACACACACACACACACACACACACACACACACACACACACACACACACACACACACACACACACACACACACACACACACACACACACACACACACACACACACACACACACACACACACACACACACACACACACACACACACACACACACACACACACACACACACACACACACACACACACACACACACACACACACACACACACACACACACACACACACACACACACACACACACACACACACACACACACACACACACACACACACACACACACACACACACACACACACACACACACACACACACACATACACACACATACACACACATACACATACACACACACACATGTGCACTGTTAGATACAGTAACTTGTGCTAGGATTACAAACGCACCCCCCCCCCCCCCATACACACACACACACACACACAAGCATCACTGTTCACTTTAGATCAAGTACTACCGTATAAAAACTGTACAATAATGACCAATCATGCGTAGTGAATCCACTTACGGCACTTTGCCATACCAAACACAAAACAGCATCTCTCGCAGTGGATTGAATGTGGCAGTTTCACTGGTGCGATCCATCCAAGATCCACACAGCTTACCCGTGCGGAGACCAAGATCCACACAGCCCACCTGAACGTTAAACCATATTCCATATTCACGCAGCCTACCTGCACGGAGACAGTCAGGGATGTTCCATTGTACTCCTTCTCGACGACACGGGCAACGCGTTGTGACGTGAGAAACAGGTCTGACACCTCTTCGGCAGTCAGGTCACAGAACCTGGGAGCAACACGCCGCGGCGACACCAGCACATCTTGTACCATGGTCAAGGAACACACATGGGAGCTCTGATCACATCGAGCGTATACTATGTGCAACCAAGAGCAAATAAGCTCCTAAGAGTGTGCAACTCCGCATGGGTTGGCTATGGGTTTCGCTGGTGGAAAAGAACTCACATCACGTGGCATAGTGTTCACGATACACACACCCAGTCTGTTTTTAGCGAGCAGTGAAGTAGTAAAAATACTATTTAAAATAGCAGTCCTTTTAAAAGAAACCCACTCGGCTCACGCAGGCCATTACCATGATCATGGCAGATATCCGGACTGCTCGCACGCTGGCATACGAATATGTACTACAAGTCATACTTGGAACACGTGATGTGAGTTTTCGCCGTCGCAGACTCCATATGCAGAGTATCACACTCTTGGCAGCTTATTTACCCTTGATATTAGTAACTATGACAACCCCAGAGTGTGCAACTCCATTAGGTAACGTTCCATCAAAATTCCTTACTAGTATTTGTATCGGACTGTTCTGGCCTATATCAGCTCTGCATATTCTCAGCCACAAAAAAAGTACTCATGGATGGCGAGAAATTGAAGGTGCTCATCTGCATACAGTCTGTGATCACGCCATACACACCCAGAGGAAAGCAATGGGCATGGATCAGAATTTGCACAGGCAGGGCCTAGTGGGGGGATATTCTTGATCACACAAACACTTTTACAGAAAAAAACAAAGCTCTATCACTGAGTGAGAGATTGATTCAGAGCCCAAGGCCAAGGCGGGGGGGGGGGGGGGGTCATTTTAGATCTACAGATTTCTGTAGAAACTACGGTCCATGTACTTCAAATGAAGTACAAGTACTTCTTTCGGTAGACGTATTCCTTTTTTCCTATTCTCTAAACAGATTCTACTTCCCCTACCCACTCTACCAGGTTTGAGGCTGGTAGAAGTTGGTAGAGGAATGGTATTTCTGTATACCGTACTCACTCGATTAGAGAAGCCGGGGGCTTCTATTTTTCAATACCAATTTTGAGGACGCTTCTATTCGAGAGGGGCTTTTATTGTTTCATTCCATACCAGTACTCCAATCGAATCTCTAAATTTGATAGCTTACATACCGGCCTACCGGTAGGACCCAAGAAATTGAGCTGCAAAAGTGCTTTTGGTTGAGAAATATGTTGAAACAATTGTTGAGATGAGGTCTTTGTCAGGCAAAGTAATGGCGCAAATTGCAAGGCTATGTCCAGTGCATTGCGTATGCGCAATTTTATCGATTGTCAAAATGGCCGCACATAATCCTGTCGGTGCGCTAGCAACTCCGTCCAAAGTGAATTTTGACCATGGCACATCAATTGTGGTGAGGTCCTAATGTTTTTATTAGCTTGCCAAGGCCATGGAATGCATAATACCATACTCCGTTTCCATGGTTACCATGGGTTGTTACCATGGAATTTCGTAGTATGCCTTGTGCGATCACGTCTAAAATTTGTGGACTCCTTCATTAGCCCCTTGGCAACAGTTTAGGGTCAAGTTTTAGGTCAATGTTAGAACAGAGGCCATGCAGCATGTCTGTGTATGATGGTCCTACCGGTAGGTCCTACCGGTAGGACCGAGGTCTATGCAAGCTATCACTAAAACTTTCATATTCACAGCAAGTCGGCCCTGAGTTAGTTTGCACACACTACGTCAACCAGGACATGTACCAATAAGAACATGCACGGGGTGTTTTTTGCACACTTGACCTTCATACATGGCACTACCTGGTCACCCCATGCTTTGTGAATAGTAGTCCGGGCTTCTATTCGAGAGGGGCTTGTATTTTTTCAAACAGTCCTTGTAGAGGGGCTATTATTCAAGAGGGGCTTTTATTCGAGAGGGGCTTCTAATCAAGTGAGTACGGTATGTACCACCATGAGAGCTGTTTTCCACAAAATATCGTCAAGGCGTACTGTAAATAATATTGTGAATACGGACTATATAACACATCGACGATTTACCGACTTTTTTTGTTTCGGGCTAACATCTACCGGTTTTCTACTCTGCAAAGCAGGCAAAAACGAATGCAGCCCAAGTGGCAAGTGTTTCTCTAAGAGCAGCATGAAATTTGAGAAGAAAAAAAAGTGAATCTGACCCCGACGTGATTCGAACACGCAACCTTCTGATCTGGAGTCAGACGCGCTACCGTTGCGCCACGGAGTCAGCTGTCATCTGTCCAGGTAGCAACACTACACAACCTGTCGCAAGCGCAGCCTCACTTTTAGGAATAGGGGCTATCCGGCATTATCGATAATTTTCACGAAACAAAAAAGTTTAGTTAGGACCCTCCCCCACTCACCCACCCCCCTGAACGAAAAATAGATTGACTTGACAGCAAGAATGCCTCGAGATCGATGTCTCTCATATCAATATTATTTTTCAAAACGAAACTCCCCTTGACCCACCCACAAATGAAACTTTTTCTCTTCGTGTAAAAGATCGATAATTATGGACGGCCCCTTACTTGCGAGTCTTTTTTTCACAATTCTAAAGATTGTTCCTACAAAACACCAGTACCTAATAATTATGGTGATCTGCTCATTTTTTGTTTTGTTTTAACCAGAAGACTGCTCGCTTGTTTTTCCGAGACTAACTGTATTTCAGTATTGCTGACAGTACAATTTTAGGACAGACAAGTTACGAAAGAAGAAAGAGAAAGTGAATGGGATAAACTTCAGTTTCGAACGTTGACCACACCAGGACCTCAAGAGTGACTTGGCCCATACACAAGTGTAGGCGACCTGAACTGTTCAGAATGTTCTCTGAGTGATTTGAATCGCGGCTGCGGTGTACATGTTTTTTTTTTATTTCAGGCTATTTTCAGCCACATTGCAGTGTCACAGTGCGTAACACCTGCCCCCCCCCCCCCCCCCCCCTCTTATCTCCCCAGCCAGAGAGTGGGGAGCCATGTTCATATGTTCATACTGGTCTGATTCTGCTACTGTACACCACCACTCCTCCCCCCCCCCCCCCACACACACACACCATCCCAGCCTACACCCTGCAGGGCTGAGGAGTGAGAGCTGAACATGACGCGTACATAGCAGCTAACACAACCTATGCAGTATGCACATACTGTACTGTGGCACTAGCGCACTGAAGTAAGAATATGTAAAATCAACCAACCAATTAAAAAATAAATGAATGGAACGAAAGTAAGGATGCACGCAGCACAGCGCAAATGAACTGACTAGTGCAGCTGGAAGAAAATGAACGAATAACCTTCAAAGTTTAATAGTTCATTTCCAACCAAGTCAAAATTGCTTATAATAAACTGTCACAATGCGCACTCACCAAAATATTTTACAGTATGAGGAGGATACGACCCGGAACCACGGGTTTCCTGTTGACAAAGGCGAACGAGAGTCTCGTTTGAAAGAACACCTGGGAGGCCTGAAGAGCGTGGGCTCCGAATTGAAAGTTTGACATTTTCGGGAAAGCTGTGACTAGTGAGCCAAATACACTGCAGTGCCGAGTGAGTAGGTCTACTCCCTGCATGCTTGACTTTTGGGTGGCACTGTGCGGAGACGTCACGTCAGTGGACTACAAAACGGTACTGACGGTTGTCGCCAACTTGTCGGTCGTACATCAGTCATCCCTACAACAGTCAGTGCGACAACGTTACCATGGTTACGTAGATCTACCTGATGATCGATAGTCACGGTACCAGGTCACCATGGTCACTAGTGCACTGAGTCTGTCTAGTCTGTGGCCCTGCCCCCCCCCCCCCCCCCGAAGCTTTTGCCTTGGTGACAGAGTACTGACTACTACTAGCACCATCAAGTGTACATACCAGTAACTGACTTCCATGTACTCAGGAGGAGGACGGTCTACTAATACTACTATTGATATCACCAAGTGTGAAGGAGCGTATTCACTCTGGATCTCACTCAATGCTGCAAACTGCGCTCATACCGCTCGCCGCAAGGTGCCGGCCGATACTTGCCTGTGCGTCGACGCAACCACCACTACGCATATGGCGAGCAGTCCAACAGTTTCGGCCAGTGCGGCCGCCTCATCTGTGCAACTCGTATGAGCAAGAGTATAACCACCGGGGGTTGTTATTATACTCTTGGTATGAGCTATACCAAGAGTACACAAAAGGTTTATGTACTCTTGGCTATACTTATAATAGAACTGAGCTGCAAGTCATCACAACCGTGAAAAGCCAGACATTTTTCAACTCATGATTTTAAAATTAAAATGTTTTTGGAAAAAATAAAATCTAGATGCACCATGTCTGTACAATAACTACTCCAGGTCAGACTCAGTTCCCTGCTCAGCCGGGGAGTTCTGGGATCGCTGCAGGGGATGCGTACAGAACAAGTCACTGGGCAACTCCCCGGCCTGAGACCAGGAGGCAGCTGAGCTCAAACTCGTCAGTGGGAGATTGGACACAGTAGACCCTGGAGTAATTACATGAGAAGTATTCGTATGGGCATGCAAAGATAAACAACTGTATGAGTAATGTTAATCACACAATAATTTAACAAAATGCAAATCCAAACGGGAAAAAAGCATGGCTAGAGAGTCGAATCCAACAGGATCAAAATGCCCTCCCGAAGTGGCATTAATAAATTAAGTTGAAATGCATGACACACACACACACGCACATCCACCCACACACACGCGCACACACACACACACAAACACACACGAACACACACGCACAGTCATAAAGAAGGGCCAGTGAGTGGAAATGCCTCGGAAGGTCATAAGACTCATAACGTTACTGTCATACATCTGCTCAAGGACTCAAGGAGCTGGGTCGCCGAGGCACCATTCAATGATCTGGGAAACTCACTATGACCATTGACCAAGCACCACTACAACGTACTCATGTCTATTTCTCACTGACAAAATGTGTAGCAGTTGCGGTAGGGTCGAGAGGAACAATATGTCAGTGTAACAGAATATGAGTATACGTGTGCGAGTCAGCTCATCTGATGAGAACCACAAAGGTAACGTTGCAAAACATGCATACATATGCACACATGAACACACACACACACACACACACACAGACGCACACACACATGAACACACACACACACACATGAACACACACACACATGAACATCACACACATGAACACACACACACACACATACACATGCACACACACACGCATTTATAATTATATACAACTGTCTGCCTACGCCAGCTCCAAACACACCCGTACACCGGGATCGGGCTTGGCTATGAGGCCCATTAGCCACGTGGGGTTCTCGCCGTGTGGATCGGGTACAAAGCGGAACTTGGACAGAATCATGCTCAGTACCACTTTCATCTCGTCCATGGCAAAGTGCTTGCCAAGGCAGGCGCGAGGGCCGCAGCTGAATGGAATGAACGCGTACGATGAGCGGCTCACCTTGTCCGGCGAAAACCTGTCAGGGTTGAATGTGTCAGGGTCAGACCAGACTTCCTTGCTGTGGTGAACACCGATGAAGTCAATATGGAAATCAGTGTCGGCAGGGAACGGTATGCCATCCACTTGGGTGGGCTTCGTGCCCGTCTTGATAGAGTATGGGACAACATTTGTCAAGCGTAGTACCTCCTGAATGGTTTGTGTGAGATACTCCAGCTCAGCCAGGTTCTCATGGGCAAAGTTGTCCAGACCACCGCACTTTTCCAACACAGCCAGCACCTCCTGACGGCAGCGCTCTTGAACATCAGTGTTCAGGCTCAGATAGTGGATTGCCCACTGAAAGGCCGATGATGTCGTGTCGTGGCCAGCAAAGAGGAATGATTCGACATGCTCGCGCACCTCAGTGTCGCTGTAGCCCACACCCTCGTCATCTCTGGCTGTTAGTAGAACATCCAGCATATCACGGCGTCGGTTTTCTTCATCATTCTTGTCTGAACACTTCTGCAGGAGTGTACGTCGTTCGCTGATCAATTGCTCACTGAACTCGTGTGTTTCTGCAAGAAGTTTTTGGAAGCGATGGCCAATAGGAGAATGATAGAAAATGAAATCAGAGCGAAGCCAAGGCTTGTAGAGACGCTGGAAGACTATTAGCACTATGTCTTTCAAAGCAGCTTCATATCGCACAGCTGGAGAATTTCTTTCCGTTTGACAGTTTGTCTCCGCACCCATGGCACAGCGCAGGATGATATCAAACGTAAGGTTGGGTAAATAATCTGATACATCCACACTCTTTTCAAGCTGTCCTTCCCAGAGATCAAGCATGATACTCGTTGCTTCCTTGTAGAAGCTGACGTACTCACGGCGCATGTCAAGTGAAAATACATTAGTTAGCAGCTTGTGATCACGGGCCCAGCGTTCTCCCTTGGTGAACAAGAGCCCGTTTCCCAACCAGGCCCGGAACAGCTTGCCAACAAGTTCACTCTTCCCTGGATTTGTTCTCATGGCATCCGCAATGGTCTCCGGATGAGCTACAGAGACCGATGTGCTAAACGGCCCCATCTGCCGTCGGAACATTCGTGGGAGTTTACGAGCATATCCGATGTATGTCTCCTTTGCACGACGGTCGTCCGCAGCCAAGTGTCCCCGAAGCCAGTGCGCCTTGCATGGTTCGGGCAATCGTTGTCTCAAATAACGGCGATGGAGCCACCATTTCGCGACGACATGGAGCACTTTCGCCAGCAGTAACGAGATGCCAGCTACAATGAGAATTCTTATAAGATTTACGTCCATCATGCTCGATATCTAAACAGGTCTAACAATCTGTCGCGCTTCCAGACGAAGCAGCACCGCCCATGATAGGGCTGTATGAGACCTCGCTGTTGAAATATCAAAATGAGGCAAGAGACGGGCTGCAACATAGAACGTCAACCATTCATCTGGCTTCCTCAACATGCTGTGCCAGTATTTTTTCTTCCCTTTCTCTTCCTTATCCGATATCCGTGCACCAGCGGTCCGGCAGAATGCCATCGTCAGTTTAGTCACGCCGGAGATCTGACTGATACCTACTACAGTAGTACTAGTAGACTCCACCTGCGTCGTAACGTAACGCCGATACTTGCTACTTTACAACCTTGGTCAGGGAGGCCTTGAGCTCTCGAGGGCGAGGTGTCAGGATCGCCTTCAACCGTATGAACGTCTTCGCAAACACACACAGGCGCGATACAGTCACTTTTTACCATTAGTAGATCTACTAGTACTACTGACAGGGACACCTCATCATGCTCGTGACTGGTAGATCTACACTACAGACTACACTACAGTAACAGGGTTACCAAGTACTTTTATAATAGTAATGTGCCCTGCTAGCTGTCTCATACATAGCCGCACGGATCTCATCATTTTTTACGGAAGGAATACCAAAATCAAGACCTCGGCGCCGGAAACCCCACTTTGAATGGAATCATTATTATTAGTTTCATTTGCACAGTTTGGCGGGCTTCGAAGCTTCCTCATTCAGAATTATTTTCAGAATGTCCTCTCCCTCCACCTTTTTGTAGTTCTTTCTCAGCTCTATCGTGCACAATCATGAATGGATATGAAAGCGTCTGCATCTGCTCCTCCTTCACCTGTTACATTGGCTTGCCGAAGCATAATGCCGGCGCGGTAGTTTTGAACGCAGAATGGCATCAGTTGGCACATCGGAGATCTCATCTGTCGGACAGTCGGGCATGGACTTAGTCCTGGTTCTGGTTCTGGTCCGGGGAGCGGGCAATCCTTTCTGTTTCATGCGCTGGGTGTCTGTGTTGGATGAAGTGGCGGAACCCTTATCCTTTCAAGACTGGCGGTGCTTTGCGAAGAAGAAAGGAGGCTGCACCAGGGAGTACTCCCTGGGCTGCACCGTCTGGTGCCAAGCAGTAAGCCGCAAAGGCAACAAAGGACTCGAAGGTGGCCAGTCGGGAATCAGATGCCCTTCATCCAAAACTCCATCCTCATGCTCAAGAAGGAGAAGAGAGAAAAGCATTTGACGACAATCGGACATGCTAGAGCTAAGTTCGTTCACTGCAGCCCGCCTCATCCCACTGGACAAGCAACCAGGGGTGCGCCTTATCGCTAGCTGTTGGGGAATATAATTATCATGACGAGTTCTCTCGGATGAGAAATAGAGACAACACGAGAAGACGAAACAGAATGCTAAGGTACTAACGCTAGGTTTAGCACTAACGTTAGAGTGACGCCGTAAAAATGAATTGTGCTTTCCGCTAGTGGGACATGTTTTGCTACGAGCCTACGACGACAACACCCCGTAAGGAGACCATAGGTCTGTGGGGACTGCCCTAGAGAAAATTAATATGAATAAATACTATACTATACTATACAACAACAACAGCAACAGCAGCAACAGTTTTTCAAGTCCAAGAAGACCAGACAAACTTTTAAAACATCAATTATCACGGTGTGCGTTTTTCTTCCCTCTTTTCCAACAAAGCTGCAATGCTATGGAATTGCCTACCGCCTTCTCTTACCTCTATAACCAGCCTCCCCGAATTCAAGCATTCTCTCTATCAGCATTTTCGCCGATATATTCATTACACTGACGGTATCCCAACTCCTTAATTACCAGATTTTGTATGCCTCGATCTATTTCCTTAGCCTATCCTCGATTAACTGCTCCCTCTACATAAAATTGTCATTTTCATTCTTCTTGCAGGAGATCCCCTCGACAGGCCCAAAGCCTTTGGAAAATCCTTAAATATAATAAAATACAAAAAATTCCAAAAATACAGCAGCAGCAACAACAACAACAACAACAACAACAACAACAACAAGAACAGCAGCAACAACAACAACAACAACAACAACAACAACAACAACAACAACAACAACATAATATCTCTTATTGGCCACTGGCTATCGTGAGAATAAAAAATTGAGAACAACAACAACGCCGCAATTACCGTCAGATTAATTAAAGGGGAAGTTAAGGCAAAAATTAAAATTTCACCAGTTGTAGTCTTCGGGGTGCTGAGTCGAATGGTCTTGGTCCGAGAAAGCTGAGACGCTCCCTTCCTACTTGAATCCCAATCGAACTCGCGCACTTCCACCGAAACTGGGTGACTGCGCCCTACTAGATGGGGATTTGTATGCAAAATGTCACTAAAAGCGCCATTTCGTTCTTATAAAAGCACGGATGACCGCGATTGGCCCATATGTTGTAGTCTTTTGGACGCTGAGTCGATTGGTTTTGGTCCGAAAAGGCTGCGATGCAGTGTTCCTCCTTTATTCCCAATCGAACATGGTTGAACAAGCGGTCACGTGCTCCTGGGTGCCAAAATCACCTGGTCACCACGCCAGCAGGCGACAACTTTCACACCAAGGTTCAACTCGAGTTCAACTCGAGTGACAGGACTGCACCCAAAAAAGGTCAAACAGGCTAGTAAGTTGTACCCTGCAGGCACGGTGACCAGGTGACTGGTGTACGCAGGAGCACGTGACCGCTTGTTCAACCATGTTCGATTGGGAATAAAGGAGGAACGCTGCATCGCAGCCTTTTCGGACCAAAACCAATCGACTCAGCGTCCAAAAGACTACAACATATGGGCCAATCGCGGTCATCCGTGCTTTTATAAGAACGAAATGGCGCTTTTAGTGACATTTTGCATACAAATCCCCATCTAGTAGGGCGCAGTCACCCAGTTTCGGTGGAAGTGCGCGAGTTCGATTGGGATTCAAGTAGGAAGGGAGCGTCTCAGCTTTCTCGGATCAAGACCATTCGACTCAGCACCCCGAAGACTACAACTGGTGAAATTTTAATTTTTGCCATAACTTCCCCTTTAAAGATTTCAAGCAACAGTTTTTTTGTCCAATGGTCTTTGTAGTCTCGTCATCATCATCCCGTAACGTTCGACATTCTTTGTTGCCAAGGGACATACCTGTAGCTTGTGCACATCTTCGTGGTGCGGCATCCCTTCCCCTCATTGGAACTTTCCTCACCTGAGCCTTCTGAGTTGGACGGTTGTTGGTTTGCGCTTCGTAGATGTTTTGGAGCTACATTGTAGGTGTCAGGTCGTCGACTTTCTCAATGTCCTTGTCAGTTTTGTGCCTCGTTGTCGCACTATCTGAGTGTGTATTATCTCGTTACCTTGGTGGACTGTTAGTCATAACTACATGTAGTAACTATTAAATACTTATACTAGTAGGTCCTTTTCTCTTTACATCTCAACATCAGGGCCGAGTCTTTATCTTTTTTTTAAACTTGAAGAGCACATAACCACAAGGAGAGCTGACAAAGAAAAAAAGAGTAAAGTGAGTATGTCGAGGAAGTAACGTTTGTGCCCGAGCCTATTTTAGTGCTCTAGATCTCCAAGATTCCATGCCCAAACATCACCAGAGATACAAAACTACAGAGACGCTCCGTCTCCAGCGTGATCCTTATGCCAGACAAAAACACCAAGCAGCATTGCGAGTCAGTGCCACCAAGAGGTTTCATCTGTACATGTACGTACATTGTACATTGTGCATGTACATACATGTACATTGTACATTGTGCATGTACATACATGTACATGTACCTATTTGCATTGCCTGAATTCCGTCTGTTTTACGTGGAATTTCTTGGAGTTTCCCAATGTATTGTACTTGAATAAAATTCTTTTTTAACTTTCATGGTATCTCAATTTTTTTCACGTCTACATGACTTTATTTTGCCCGTAAAAGAGGCCGTTACCCCGTAAAAAAAAAAAAAAAAATTTGCATTGCCATCCTTACTTGGCATAATTAGGGCTGCAACGAATATTCTTATTTCACAAACGAACGAATACTCATCCATAACCAGTCCTGGTGATGTCCTAGATAGGACATCACGGAACCCAGCAAGCCCCAGCATACATACTATGCTGTTCCCATAGAAATCGTGACACGTGACTCAAAACTTTGTGTCGCGCCCGAGGAAGATGAACATGTCGCACTCAAAACAAACGCAACGAAGGCCTTTCGTCTCAAAAGTAATTATTAGTTGTCGTTCTCCTGGCGGCTTGCCTCAAGCGAGTCGAGATTCGTATCTTGCCTCTTGCCTTCACGAATTTCATTTTCCTCGTTGTGGAGTACGCCTGGACAAAGTAACTGGCAAGCGAATCGTTTTGGTCACATTGAAAATTGCAAGTGCACAAGCCTGAGGATTGGCGAAGCAATTTGTGTTCGCACTTTCAGCAGAGCAGTAGCTGCTGCTGCGATAAAGTTTTTACTTTCGCCATTGGCTTCAGGCAGCAGAAGGATCTGGCTGAAAGCGATGGCGATACGTCCATGACCACCACGTCCTGGGTTGATATCCAAGAAAGACCGTCCAAGGTCCAGTTTTAGCCAAGAGCTGTCGTATCCAAGAAATCAAAAACGCCAACAGCAAGCTTTGGCCAAATAATATCTTCCAGGCAGTAATTTACGGGCCTAGCGCCTGCTGGCTCGTCTTCCTCCTCTACATGGCCAGGTTTGGGGCGAAATGAACGCACGGGGCGTGAACATGGTGAAGAAACATTCCAAAGGCAAAATATTCAAAATAGAACCAATCGTTTCCAAAGAACCGCCGCGTGGCTAAGAGAAACCCCACATGAAATCCCCAAACGAAAACGGCCATTCGGTCGGGTATTCGATGGAGAATCGAATATACACTACCTCAATCCCCGCCGATGTCTGATATTCTCCGCCTATTCCCTCAAACTTGACCAATTCGGAAAGAAATCCATCGCCATTACGATTGTGCATCCTCCACATACATTCAGAAATGCTCACGCAGCACTTCTTTTCATCGCGTGTGCGCGACCGACGCTTCCATGACAACTCTGGGACAGGTAACCAATCAGACTCATTCAGAGTGCGATGTCCTAGATAGGACATCTCCCCGACTGATAACGAAGGAATAACGAATATTCTCTCACAGTAGCGAGGTTTTGCATTCCGAAATTCGGCAAAAAGATTCGGCACGCGGGAGCGAGGTCGAAAATGCACACGAAGATTCGGAGTGTTTGTTCGGAAAAAGCTCACTTTGCCGAAAATATTTTTCCGATGCATTTTCTTGTAGAAGAGCGCTAGCGCTAGCGCGTGATTTATTCAAAGACGTAACTGGTTTCTTATCTCGGCATCGCTTGGCAGGCGTCTTTGGCGACATAGCATCGTCAGCTACCTCTGATTGCTCCTCTCCACTGCCTGTCGACTCTCTTTCGCCTGGAGTGTCCTCACCGTCATCTGTGTGGCTGAAAAGACTATGGCGACCACGCATAGAATTTGACTTGGCCATGGAGTTGGTTTTTCTGAGGCGACTGAGGAGGCAGGTTTGGCCCTCGACTCTTTGGGCGATCAAAGTTCGTTGGAATCAGCAAGAAAAGGAGCACGGGACAGGACGTTGCTGATGCTGGGGCTCACGAAATGAAAACACATCATTTTCGACTTGCAAAACAAACGTTGGTGCGAAAATTCGATATTTTGATGTTCGACAAATGACCGAACAACGCTGTACCGAAATTCGGAATGCAAAACCTCACTAATGCTGAATTATTTCTAAGGTATTAACTGGTTTGAGGGAAAGAGACAAACGGGAAAAGTCTGAAAAAAAAATCGACTGTCACCACCAGGACTCGAACCAGGGACCCTCGCTTGTAGCCAGCGATGCTCTAACCACTGAGCTATGGTGTAGTCGTCATCCCATTTTTTCTTCAGACTTTTCCCGATTATTTCTAAGGTCGAAACAATTATTTAAATAGGAGCTAAATCGAATTTTTTTGTAAATGAATCGAATCATCTATACCAAAAGAATCTTAGAAAGAGTTTGGCTAGCCCCCAGTTGTTCTAGACCAAGTAGATGTCTAGTGGAGTCATGTCCACTACTCCTGTGAGTCATAGTCCCCTTTCTCAACACATAACACATGTACATGTACATATCACTCCATTCGTTCAAGATTTACTACAAATAGATCGACAGGAGCAGAGTGTGCGCACGTGTCAAAACGAACGAATATTCTAAAGGGGAAAATATTCCTTCCATCGGGTTCCTAACGAATATCAATCGAATATTCGAATATTCCTTGCAGCCCTAGGCATAATAGATGGGTAGAGGGGCGAGCCGCAACGATGTACAAAATTAAGCTGCGATCGGAGAAGCAATCTACAAAAAGTGCGGAGGTAAGGGAAGACCCAGGGCCAGGGAATACTTTGAAGTTTGTACAAGTAAAACTATTTTCCGAGTGTTCAGTAACGCTGGCTAATATCATATCGATAAAAAAATTAACGACTGTCAGTTTTTAAAATTGTAAAGAGGTGACGAGGAGACACAAGTTAAAAACTGCAATGGATAAGATGAAGTGCGCAGTCGTTCTTTGTTATTTTTAATATGAATCTACTAGTACAAACATCATCAAGGAACGATTGGTTGTCTCCAAGAACGATTTCTTGTGATGGTCTGTCATACGTTGGTAGAATTGTTCAGCACCTGGGCGTAAGTATCAAACAACACGTTCCGCTTTGGATGTTGTCTGATTCCACTAAAGTGTATGAGACCTAGAGGAGGCAGACCTCGAACACAGATACAATAATGTGCATGAACATGTATCTACGGCACCTTCGCAGGGTTGTGATGCGACTGACCTGGAAATAAAAAACAACAACAACAACAACAACCTGGACACTACACTCGGAGCAACACCACAATCCACGACAAACGCTGAGAAGCTGGGAAGGAGTAAGGGAGGCTAGCCAGGAAAGATTAGAATGCGATTAATGCCGAGGAAGAGAGGAGCCAGCACCGCCGCCTAACCGGTAACCGACTGCGCAGAACTACAGCCAATTATGGGAGGAGCAGTGGCATCAGTGACAGACAGATTAGCGCGGGAAGAGAGAAAGCTACCCAGACAAGGAACGTGGGATTGATTCGGAGTCGAAGAGTTGGATGCGCACGTGATGAAGATGAGGGTGACGAGGATGAGGATGATGCTGTGGGGTTTACAAACACAAACTACCGGCCAGACCTATGCGCATATGCATTCAAAAAGATTATGTCACAAAACTCACACTCTTTCCTTAGCACTGTAGCTATATTGTGCGCTTGATACCTTGAGCATTCTTTGTCTCACCACTCAGTGATGCACTCCAACTGATGACCATCGCAACAAAACGTTCTTAGCTAAAGACAACCAATCGCTCCTTGATGATGTTTGTACTAGTAGATGCATGATAGCATAGAATGACTGCACACGTTATCTTATTGACTGGCATGTTGATCGGATAGTAATATTATGAGTTGGAATTTCAAAAGAAGAAAAACATGGCTATGGAGAGTTGAACTAAACTAGAGATCACAATCAATGTTCATCTGAGGTCATGTACATGACTGTACTAAACGACTTACAGTTGAACATCGATTATCCGCACATCGACTATCCGACCATTCGATTATCCGTAACAGTTTCTTTGGGCACGTGCCGTAGAGTATGCACTGTGCATGTAGTGAGCCATTCAAAATTTTTGAAAAGTAGCACTCTATTCTATTTACAATGTACATGTACATGTATTTACAGTGTGTTTTCTTATCCCGAACATTTGCCTTATCTGAACACCGCCTGACAGTTGTCTGCCCAGAGGTGGTCGGATAATCGATGTTCAACTGTACTTACATGCGATCTCAGCAAGTTGATATACACACACACACACAATCATACATAATAGTGCATGCACACACACATACCCACATAGCGGAGCTAGCAAGTAAAGTGGCTCGAAAAGCCATAACATCATTTCTGCATATCTGCTCAAGGAATTCAAGGAGACAGGTCCTCAAGGCGCAATTCAACAAGGTGGACAGCTGCCGACTGTGACCAGCACTGCTCATTTCTGTTTCTCAGTGATATCGAATTGAAGGACACTTTCATTATGTCAAGTTGCAGTTGCGGTCAATATCCTTGCAATCCATGACAACATGGGTAACAGTTGAGGCATGCACGGGATGAAGAATATGCCAATGCAACAGAACATAAGAATATGTGTGTGGCAGTAGCTCACCTGATGGCAAGGTCCACAGTATGACAAAACACATACGCATACCGTGAAACACACAGACACACAGACACACATACACACATGCGACTTCATGCTTACACCAGCTCCAAGCACACGGATACTCCGGGATCGGGCTTCACGATCAGGCCCATTCGCCATGCAGGCTTCTCGGCGAGAGGATCCGGCACAAAGCGGAACTTGGACAGAATCATGCTTAGCACCACTTTCATCTCGTCCATGGCAAAGTGCTTGCCAAGGCAGGCGCGAGGGCCGCAGCTGAATGGAATGAACGCGTACGATGAGCGGCTCACCTTGTCCGGCGAAAACCTGTCAGGGTTGAATGTGTCGGGGTCAGACCAGACTTCCTTGCTGTGGTGAACACCCATGATGTTAATTTGGAAATTTGTGCCGGTGGGGAACGATATGCCATCCACTTGGGTGGGCTTCTTGCTGGTCTTCGCAATGTACGGTACAATATTTGCTATGCGCAGTACCTCCTGAATGGTTTGTGTGAGATACTCCAGCTCAGCCAGGTTCTCATGGGCAAAGTTGTCCAGACCGCTGCACTTTTCCAACACAGCCAGCACCTCCTGACGGCAGCGCTCTTGAACATCAGTGTTCAGGCTCAGATAGTGGATTGCCCACTGAAAGGCCGATGATGTCGTGTCGTGGCCAGCAAAGAGGAATGTTTCGACATGCTCGCGCACCTCAGTGTCGCTGTAGCCCACACCCTCCTCATCTCTGGCTGTTAGTAGAACATCCAGCATATCACGGCGTCGGTTTTCTTCATCATTCTTGTCTGAACACTTCTGCAGGAGTGTACGTCGTTCGCTGATCAATTGCTCACTGAACTCGTGTGTTTCTGCAAGAAGTTTTTGGAAGCGACGGCCTATTGGAAGGTGATAGAAAATGAAATTGGAGAGAAGCCAGGGCTTGTAGAGACGTTGGAAGACTATCAACAGGATGTCTTTCAAAGCAGTTTCATATCGCACAGCAGGGGAATTAGGACTTCTTTCCGTTTGACAGTTTGTCTCCGCACCCATGGCACAGCGCAGGATGATATCAAACGTAAGGTTGGGAAAATACTGAGATGCATCCACCCACCTTTCCGGCTGTCCTTCCCAGAGATCAAGCATGATACTCGTTGCTTCCTTGTAGAAACCGACGTACTCACGGCGCATGTCAAGTGAAAATACATTAGTTAGCAGCTTGTGATCACGGGCCCAGCGTTCTCCCTTGGAGATCAGTAGCCCGTTTCCCAACCAGGCCCGAAACAGCTTGCAAATAAGTTCATTCTTCCCGGGATTCGCTCTCATGGCATCCGCAATGGTCTCCGGATGAGATACTGAGACTGATGTGCTAAACAGCCCCATCTGCCGTCGGAACATTCGTGGGAGTTTACGAGCATATCCGAGGTATGTCTCCTTTGCACGACGGTTGTCCGCGGCCAAGTGTCCCCGAAGCCAGTGCGCCTTGCATGGTTCGGGTACTCGTTGCCTCAAATAACAGTGATGGAGCCACCATTTCGCGACGATATGGAGCACTTTCGCCAGCAGTAACGAGATGCCAGCTACAATAAGAATTCTTATCAGATCTACGTCCATCATGCTCGATATCTAAACAGGTCTAACAATCTGTTCGCGCTTCCAGACGAAGCGGCAGCCGCACGGTTCCAGGTAATTGCCATACCATGATAGATGATAGATAGGTCTGTGCGAGACCTTGCTGTCGAAATTTCAAACGATGCAGGAGACCGGCTGCAACATGGAACGCCAACCATTCACCGCGGATTCAGCGTTCTTTCTGCCCTCCTCAACTAACTTGCAGTTAATTTTTCTTCTCATTCACCTGCTGGTCCCTGTACTCGAACTCGCGGCTTTCTGCGGTCCGTCATTGCTTGTCCTTGCCAGGCGCCCGTCAGCGGGTTTGACACGACGACAGCATGCAACGCAGAAGTGACAGCGGAGGCCTCCAGCTAACTGCGTCGTAACGCGCTACTTTACAACCTTGGTCAGTGGTCGCAGATTGCGATCATCTTCACTGAGTCTACATCTCTTTTCATTTTTAGACCTTTTCAACAGTGTTAATTTTACCCTACTGATCTCCCCTGTATTCGAGCAGTGAGGGAGTCGTGACAACTCCCTGATTGCATTATTTGACTACAAAATAATTATGACATTGTACATGACTGTACAAACATCTACATCATGTAAACGGAGGTGAAGCAGCAGAATTGCCGCATTTCTATATTTT
This sequence comes from Sycon ciliatum, assembly GCF_964019385.1. Classification (NCBI taxonomy): domain Eukaryota; kingdom Metazoa; phylum Porifera; class Calcarea; order Leucosolenida; family Sycettidae; genus Sycon; species Sycon ciliatum. The sequence continues at coordinate 21,388,722 of NC_088646.1, forward strand.
CTTCGGCCAGTATGACAACTATTACTATCACGATCAGAGTATTCAATCATCTTTCCGATCACATTATCATGGATTTTCAATAAAGTTCTTTACAGTCATATACATGTACAGTGCGTATCGGTTATAGCGTGGTCGTGTAAAAGAATATACTGCCTACAAGAATGAACTCTCATGTTTTCATAATCATAACATGGATTTCATGTGCACATTTATTCTTACAAGCAATTTATTATTATTATTATTAGACACAATCTCATAGCATGTGACAAGCATAGCTAATGCAGGGACAGAATCCCCTGAGACAAGGGCGTTGAGCCAGCCACGGCAATAGTAAGCTAGGAAAACAAAGCAAATATGAATTAAAGCAGAAAATGAATGGAAAATTACAAAGAAAAACGATTAACGGAAGCGAGCACTATCAAAATTCGTGCATCACCCAGGTATTCGAGAATGTTCTTCGATGATAATTATTTCGTCTAGTTCAGTTGTGATAGTAGATCTTTAAACTGACCAATAGAAGAACAAGTTTTCAGACCGTATGTTAATGATAACCAATGAGAGTAGCCGGAAAACAAAGGGGACTTTAGATACTGGGCTGACTTAACAAGAGGCAGGCTGAGCGCGTTACGGGTTGAGCTTGTCGAAAACCAATTGTACTTCATCATGTGTGATGGGGTTTTATGAAGAAATATTTTATGAACCAGTGTACAGAGATGGTGCTTATGACGAACGGAGAGAGGAGAAGTGTGTGCAAGTCGATAAAGGGCATCCGAAGGAAAACATCGATCCTTGTTGTAAAGAATTTTAAGTATAAATCTATGGTGGACTTCTAATTGGTTCAGAGTTGTGTCAGAAAGGCCACACCAAGCGGTATCGCAATAGTCGAATATAGGGAGAATATAGCACTGATAAAATAACAGTTTACACTGGATGGGCAAATGAGTGGAATGTGGTTGTAGTACCCCTAATGCTGAACTGGTTCGCTTGCATACACAGTTGACATGTGCAGCCCAAGAGAGTTTGCAGTCAAACATCACACCTAGATGTTTGTGCTGAGTAACAACACGGATAGGCATAGTCGAGTCAGGGAAGTATAATGGTTGATCAGGAGGGGATGAAGAAATATACATGGCTTCTGTCTTGTCTAAATTGGGCTGGAGTTTCCACGTTTGCATCCACATGACAGTGCTGTTGATGCGATGCTGCATGGTAAGGAGTAATTGTGCAGGGGAGGAATCAGAACAGATAAGGCCAGTGTCATCCGCATACAAACTAACATCGGGGACAACTGAAGGTAGGTCATTAACGTAAAGCAAGAATTTTATCGTACAGTAGAATATATCGGTCCTAAGAATGGACTTTGTGTAGCTAAATATGCCAGATCAGTACAAAGTATATCGCCTGTAGTAATAACATCTGTCCAAAGCAGTTCTGATCTGACTCGCGTTGGGTCCTAGTGCTGCAGGTTCAACTATTGTGGTCATGTAACTCATGTTGCATAGCCACATGGTAAGCCTATGTGACTGTGACCAGCCGCATGCACAGTAGCACTACCTTGTATGTACGATGATCTTCCTGCCTCTGCGCACATGCACATGATATGTCACACTTGATTTATCGTGTGTAAGAAATAGCGGAAATACGAATAGAAAGTCGTTTTTCAAACACCCACGCTATAACCGATACCTACTGTACATGTATATGACTACTGAGTACTGTATTCACTTCGTCTTGGGGGTGTTAGTTGCCATACTGCCTTACTGGGGTGTGAGCCCGCCTCTCGGCACCGGAAGTACAGCAAAAATGATCGAAACAGCTATACTACTAGTAGATCTACTAGCTTTCAGGAGAAAATATTTCAGTACAATCATGTACTCAGAAGGAACGAACCTCTATATCTAGAGCTCTGTAAGTTTCTCTCAAATCGGCCCGTTTTTCGCCTGTTCGGCTTTTCGCTCCACTCAAAAATACATCAGATTCGGCTGCAAAGTGAGTTGATTGTTCGACAATCGGCTGCAAAATTGGAATACATGTACTTGTATACTTGATATACATGTACACACATGTATACATGTATTGGAAAATCGGCTAAAAGAATTGTTGGCATGTTACTGCTTCAAATTTGGTGAAATATTTGAAGATTTGGTAGATTTTTCGGTGATTCTCAAAGGAACCCTCCAAAATCGGCGAAAAGTTTTAGCGATTTTTCGAGAAGTCTCGTTTTCAGCGAATTTTTCGCCGGCCGATTTGGAGATTTTACTAGCAACGATCTTCCTAATGGCTAATGTTTGTTTGGGAGGAGGTCAAAGGACACGAGTCACACGATCTCAACGCACTACATTGTAGTACTACAAGTATAGTGAAGTAGAGAGCTCGAATTGGCTGACTTGCCGTCCATTTTCACTTGCCGTCCATTGAAAAAGTATGGCTTTTCACTGAGCAAAGCTGAGTTCATGGACGGCTTGTGCCTCCGTTATGGTTTGATGCCGCCGAGGTTACCAACTCATTGCTCTTGTGGACGGGACAATGGTATTGACCATGCCTTGTCATGTCCCCTTGGTGGTTTTACCATTATCCGCCATAATGAGATCCGGGATGTGACAGCCTCTCTCCTTCAAGAGACTTGTCACAATGTCTCCATCGAGCCACTGCTGCAGCCACTCACTGGAGAGAGAATGAGATACAGGTCTGCTATTGTGGAGGAGCATGCGCGGCTTGATGTAGCGGTCAGTGGTTTGTGGAGCAGTCGTTTTGAGCGTACTTCACTTGATATACGGGTTTTTAATCCTCATGCACGCTCAAATCGATCTGCAACACACACCACTGTCTATCGGCGCCATGAAAAAGAAAAGCGACGATGCTATGAAGAGAGAGTGAGAGAGGTGGAGCATGCGACGTTCATGCCTGTTGTGCTGTCGGCAAGTGGTGGCATGGGAAGAGCGGCGACATCACTCTATCGCCGAATCGAGAGCGGAAAGGAGGAAGGAGCAGTACTCCCACGTAATATCTTACATCAGATGCCGTCTCTCATTTGCCCTGTTGTGATCATGCATCATGTGTTTGCGGGGTTCACGGGGTCTTTTCCGTGAACGATCGGTTCGGCATCCGGAGTCTGCTGAGCTGGTTGTTGCTGAGGCCCAGGTTGCTCGCATGTGAGATTGAGAATCTATAAATTGCAGCAGATTATTTTTATTATAAATACTGGACATGAGTTCCCTTCGGGAACGGACACGATAATTTACTTTTACTTTACTTTACTGGACATGGATATTGATTTAAACTGTACTCAGTGACTCTTTACATTATACAGGCTACGTTTTCTTATTATTATTATTGTTTGTCTCTTTCCCTCAGGCTAGTGAAGATTATTATTATTATTATTATTAACTGGTTTGAGGGAAAGAGACATTATTATTATTATTATTATTATTTGAAACTCGGATGTTGAGCCATAAATAAATGTAGAAAGGAAAAGGACATAAGGATACGAGTTAAGAGTAACTCTCCATCACTGTAACTGGATACTATATACAGTCAGAAAGTGCAATAACTAGGCACACAACTGACAAGAGTACTGAGACATTCGACGTCCTGACACCTAGCTTCAACACATCTCCGTAGCGCTAACCGACAGCCTTCCAACTTGGAAGGTTCAAGGTTATGGAAAGACCAAAGAGGGGAAGGCAAGCGCAACGAAAACGAGCAAAAGCTACAGTCCCAACGGAACAAAGAATGTCGATTGTTAGTACTTACTGGACGATGACGAGACCAGTACGATATTTGACAAAGCGGTCTGTATGTATGTATGTATGTATATTTTTATTTGAATTCGCAAGTACACACGGGCTACAAGCCCAATTACATGGAAGCGAATGCCATAATGAGGCCAATTAAGAAAAAAAAGGTGGAGGAAGGAGGAGGACGGTAGCAAAGCAACAGGGAGGACAATTCAGGACCAAAATCAACAATTGCACAAATGTGAGAGCACCTGAGACTGAGGGTCTAACTACAATTCGAAGCAGCAAAGCAGCACACCACCCAACTTGGGTGGGTCATAAAATTAATATCAAAGATAAGTAAAGAAAGGGGAAGCTTTGCGAAAACGCTACGGAGATGTGTTGAGATGTGTTGAAGCTAGGTGTCAGGACGTCGAATGTCTCAGTACTCTTGTCAGTTGTGTGCCTAGTTATTGCACTTTCTGACTGTATATAGTATCCAGTTACAGTGATGGAGAGTTACTCTTAACTCCTTTCCTTATGTCCTTTTCCTTTCTATATTATTATTATTATTATTATTGTAAAGCTTTCCTTTTGATCTTGTCTCTTATTGTTGTGACCTTTCCACAATATTGTGTTGCATTGTTAAAAAATAAAATAAAAAAAGTAGAGAGCTCGAGCGGTCAGGATGTCGGGACACCCTTTGCAACAACACTTGGTGGATTTTCGGCGATTCTCAAAGGAACCCTCCAAAATCGGCGAAAAGCTTAGCGATTTTTCGATAAGTCTCGTTCTCGGCTAATTTCAGGGCTCACAGTCGGCATGCAGGATCGACAAAAGCGTCGTGCGAGGGCGGGTTTGGTTTTTTTCGGCCGGTCGATTTGGGGAAAGCCTAAACCTCTGTTGTGGGAAGCAGGGAATCGTATAAACGAGTTTATACGATTCCCTGGTGGGAAGTGTGTGTGTGTGTGTGTGTGTGTGTGTGGTTGGCCACTAAGGCCAAGGGTAAGCGGATTATGCTCGGAAATGACCAGATTATGCTCTAGCGGATGCTGGCAGGATGTTCGAGAAAACAGCCAATTATACTTGTATATGCTTCACCAAAAAGACCAAAGGACAGATAATCGTCATGAAAAAGGGACTCAGACCATTGTCATGGTTAGCCCTTTCCCAAAGATGCTCGCCTCTTTTTTCGCAACTTTTTGTTGTTTTGGAAGAAATCGCAACTTTCGCAACTTTCTTCATTTTCACAAACTACTTCGCAACTTTTCCACAACTGTGTGCAGAGAAGAGCCCAGGAGGAGACCAATGAAGAGTCCGTGATGCTCCGCTTCAACAAGAAGTGTTAAAACATTCCATCAAATCATCATGACAAGTGTACTTCGAGAAGTACAGTAAGATCGGGCGCCGATTCCGGCGCCGAAGAACCCAAGGGCTCAAGGCATCGCCTAGCATCGTTCTACCATGTTGAACGGTGTTGGTCGTTTTGCTCTTATTCCACGATCACGGGGAGCACCATACGATGCGATCACACCACGTGGAAAACATGTAGAAAACGGTACATAGCTTCTTTTAAAAATCTGCAAATCTAGCCTGAATTTGCCCATTTTCCAGCCTACTGCGCCCTGTCGTACTGTGCAAGTCACGTACATTGTACATGTATGTGGCAGCCCTGAGCATGCCGCTAGCGCTATGTCATGTGTACGAAGGTTCAACAAAAAGGACATTGATCTATAACTCATTCCAAGTCTGTTCATTTTTCCTATCTCAGGCAGTTGTGCTGCAACACAATGTTGTCTATTTCCGCTCCATTTTTGGTTGCTCTTGGCATCATTATGCACAAGAACTCGCTCATTTTGAGTTGCGATATTAGCAACTTCTGAGCTTTTTCTGAAATACGGATGCGATTTCAGCAACTTTCACTTGTTTTGGCACGGTTGCGAAAAGCATAAGTTGCGAATATTTTTGGCATCTTTGGGAAAGGGCTAGTCATGGTGTGGACTGGGAGCTTTGTGGAACTACAAGACAATAATATGCAAGAAGAATACTAAATTCACAAACAAACGCTGAGCTTTTGGGAGATGTCCTATAATGGCTGCTAAAATATTATTCCAAATCGGCACGAAGCGCTATGTATGGTCCTTCATTAGCATGTGTGTATATAACAGCCTCATTGGGCATCTGCTCTTGTTTTTCGAATGCCATTTTATGCTCCTTCTCAAAAAGGACCTGATTATGCCAAAAAGTATGCCTTCAATTACCGGTATGCCTTCAATATCAGGTGTGTATAACAGCCTCATTGGGCATCTGCCCTTGTTTTTTGGATACCGTTTTATGCTCCTTCTCAAAAAGGACCTGATTATGCCAAATATTATGCCGGCATAATCCGCTTACCCCTATATCGGCCACAGAGATCAACGGTGGTGTGTAGTCAATTCACGCAGAGTCAAATACGCAGGATATTTGACTTCTTTATGCTCGACCCCGTTTCAGAGCAGAGCTCAGCAGACCATTCTAAACTCCATCAGTACACTGCTGCTCAATGAAATCCGATCAAGCGTGTCAATGGGACGCCGGGTGCTGCGCTACAAACCTACGCCAACACTCCGTCCTACACTCTGTACCCAGTATCCAGTTTGCGGACGACATGGCATTGTACTCCTCGCAGACTTCTGTTGGGGCTGTCTCTGCTACGCTTACGACGGCAGTCACCAACCTAGCTGTTTGGCTACAGGCGAGGGGACTTGTGTTAACCCTACCAAAAGCCGAGCCGTGACCTTCCTTTCTCACCGACAGGTGGACAACCCTCTCGTAACTGTCCAGTGTCGTGGAGTAGCCGTTCCAACCGCATCGACTACCACGTACCTCGGTGTTGTACTATTTTAAAAGTCTTTTAAGACTTAATAATAGTACAACACCGAAAATTAAATAGTAAGCTTTCATGGGACGCTCAAGTCAACAGGATTGTCAGCAAGACTACCCGTAAGATTGGTGCGCTGTGGCGAGCCCGTCGCTCCCTGTCCCGGTCTACACGGCGTCTCTTCGTTCAGGCTGTTGTCATCCCTGTGTAACAGATTCACTGTTACTACTAACACTAGGAATAGGATACACTTATCACCTGCTATTATCACGCTGCTGCTGTTAGGTGTTATGTCCATCATTGCTTGTTCATGTATATAAGAATGCATTATGGCAAGGATCATTGCTTATTCCAAGAATGACTACTGAAGTTAGTTGGACTGTTACACTGGTAGCAAGAGGATGGTTTTTCTTTTCGTCATGTTCGGGCTAGGCGCAGTGGCCGCATTAGTCGCCTACGGTATATTCGAGATTCAGAAGCGTCTGAATCACCTTATCGCACTCGGTCAGTGCGATGGATCAGATCAAACGCCAAGACGTGCTCAAGCTCCCAGCGGAGAGAGGCCACGCATGCGCCATGTTAAGTCTCCGCCTGTGTTTCGTGGAGATACAAGAGAGTTCAAGGAGTGGGCCTTCGCCATCGAACTCGCCATGAAGTCCCTGCAGCTGGACAACGCGGAGGAGCGCTTGAGCTACGCGGCGAGTTTTCTGGAGGGCAACGCTCGTCTTTGGTTTATCGCCTCTCAGGAGGCAAACACGCTGTTTTCGGACTGGCCAGACCTGAAGAGCAAGCTGGGAGAAGTGTACGGCCCGGTTTATGACAGGGAACAGGCGCGCATCGACTTATTCGCTCTTCACCAAGATGAGACTCTTGACGAATACATCAACAAATTTTCGCGGCTTAGCTTACAAGTTCCCGAGCTTGATGACCACTCCAGAGCTATCTTGTTCACGCGTGGGCTGGCTCAGGGCCTAAGCGGTGAGGTACTTAGGGAGCATCCGCAACATTTGGCCCAAGCCATACGAGCTGCGGTCTCAGCAGACCAGTCGATGCGGCTAGCCCAAGCAAGCTACGCCAAGGCAGTGCGCGCACCAGGGCATCAGAGGCGCCAGCCTGGACCCTGGTCAAGCCAACCAACACCATCCGGTGGGAGAGAAACCAGGGAGCCAGAGGGTCGTTCAAGGCTGTGTTTCACCTGCAGGAAACCCGGCCATATTGCCAGATTCTGTCCAGAAGGAGGGAGGAACGCCACAAGCAAGCCTTCTTTAAACGATGGACGCCAGTAAGGAAGGGAGTGCGACTACTGGCGAACACGAGAGCACCCAGGAATAGGCCACGAATCAAAGTTCAGAACAAATTCAGCCCCTTAGCAAAGGAACCACGCCTCGAGGAGACCGAAATTCAAGCCTCGCCTGTCAAGCATTCGTCACCTGATACTGTTGGCCGGCCTAATGAAGTAACCGCCAGCACAGGGAGCATTTCCGCCGACAACGAACACGACCTAATGCGCGTCCAGGGCAAGATAAATGGACGTCGCGTTACCATGCTACTGGATTCTGGGTCAACCCACGACTTCATTTCAACTGACCTTGTCAAGAAGCACAACATCTCCACAACAACCGGTAGCGACGTCCTGAACGTCACACTTGCTGATGGATCGGTCCGCTCACAGCCTATTACGAAAACGGACAGCTTGAAGACCGTAGTCGGCGACTTTAGCGAGCACCAACAGTTCCTAGTATTCCCTATGACGCGGTATGACGTGATCCTCGGCAAACCATGGCTGACCCGGACGAACCCACAGATCAATTTTCGTACCAATGAAATCAAGCTGGAGGGTGGATCCATCATCTGTCAACCGAGTGAAAGTGATGGCACGGACAAATCCAACCCACCGATCGAGACGTTCCTCATCTCAGGGAAGCAGGCTAGGCATGCAATGAGAGGTGGCGCAGAAGGAATCCTAGCGTATGTGACAGCAGATCCGGACGAGCCACAGACGGTGGATAGTCCGGGTAGGGAGGATCAGAAGGATTTCAAGGACCTGCTGAAGGAGTTCGGGGACGTCTTTCCCGATGAGCTTCCAAACAAGCTGCCACCCAGAAGAGGCGCAGATCACGAGATAAAAACGGAAGAAGGAGCTAAACCGCCATCTCGTGCAGCATATCGTTTACCAAAACCAGAGATGGATGAGCTTCAAGCTCAGCTCACCGAGCTGCTCCGTAGAGGATTCATCCAGCCCAGCAAATCCCCATACGGAGCCCCTGTGTTCTTCGTAAAGAAGGCGGATGGAACACTTCGAATGGTATGCGACTGGCGTGAGCTAAACCGCATAACCATTAAGAACAAGGCATGCCTACCGAATATTGACGACCTCTTTGATACCGTCCAAGGCAGTGCGTATTTCACCAAGCTAGATCTGAGGTCCGGTTACAATCAGATTCGAATAGAAGAAACAGATATTCCGAAGACAGCAATAAATACCCCATTCGGTCACTTTCAGTTCACAGTGATGGGTTTCGGCCTAACAAATGCCCCGGCAACATTCCAAACCTTGATGAACAGTGTCCTCCAGCCATACCTGCGTAAATTCGTTGTGGTGTTTCTAGACGATATCCTCATATTCAGCAAATCATGGGGGGAGCACCTCGATCATGTCAGAACCATCTTAAACGCCCTCAGGAGGAATGAGCTATATTGCAAACCGTCTAAATGTGAATTCGGCCGGACAGACGTTCTGTTTCTTGGGCACCGGATAGACGGCCAATGCATTTCTCCAGATCCAGAGGACCAGAGAAGATCAGGGCCGTGCATAACTGGCCTGTCCCGACGACGGTCACGCACGTAAGACAGTTTCTGGGATTCGCTAATTACTTTCGAAGGTTCATTAACCATTTCTCGGCCATCTCCAAACCCCTGGAGGAACTGACAGGGAAACATGTGCGCTTCGAGTGGAATCAGACTCGACAGGAGGCATTTGAGCGATTGAAGTCTGCTCTGCTGGATGCACCAGTGTTGCGACTAGCAAACGTCAGTCAGGATTTCCGCGTTGAGACTGACGCAAGTGACCTTGCTGTGGCAGGAGTCTTAACGCAGCAAGCAGAGGACCAGTCCTGGCATCCTGTGGCTTACGTGAGCCGAAAGCTGTCTTCTGCCGAACGGAATTACACGGCCGCCGAGCGAGAAACTTTGGCTGTAGTGTACGCCCTGCAGTGCTGGCGAGTCTACCTATTTCGCCACTTTCAACTCTACACCGACAACATGGGAGTTGTCTACCTCAGGACCAAACCAAACTTAACCAAGTGAGAGGCTCGATGGATTGAATTCCTGGCCGACTATGACTACACGGTACATCACAAGCCAGGGAAGTGTAACATAGCAGACCCGTTGTCACGTCGACCAGACTTGGAACTGAATGGAATCGAGTTCTCTCTGGATGTGAATCAAGGAATTGCGAATCAGATCTCAGCAGGGTATGATAGTGACCCAGAGCTTTCGCCAGTAATCAAGCGCTTGATGGCTTGCAGCGAAGACGCCATGCATGAGCGATACGTCTGGAACAGTGTGGACCGGCGGCTGTACCTAGTAACATCGGGCGATGCTCGCCTCTGCATTCCTCGCGGTCCGGTACGGCTGCAACTGCTCAAACAGAATCATGATTGCCTGACGGCCGGCCATCCGGGGAGAGACAGGACCTACCTGAAGCTGAGCAGATACTTCTATTGGCCAGGCATGAGAAGTACTGTGAAGGACTTCGTTAAATCTTGCGACCGGTGCCAACGCGTAAAGGGTAGCCAGACCAAGGCAGGACTGTTGCAGTCCCTTCCAGTCCCTGAACAGCCCTGGACAGACATCAGCATGGATTTCATCATGGCACTGCCGCTGACCTGCCGAGGACATAGCGCCATTCTAACCTTTGTGGACCGTCTGACGAAGTATGTGCACCTGATCCCGACGACTGTTCATGTTGACTCTAAGGAGGCAGCCCGATTGTACGTGGATCATGTGTTTGCTGCCCATGGCTTGAGCAAAACGATAGTTTGTGATCGAGATCCGCGATTCACGTCGGCGTTCTTCAAGGAGGTTTTCAGTATTCTTGGCGTGGAGCTAAAAATGAGCACGGCCAACCACCCGCAGACCGATGGCATGACTGAGCGTGTGAACCGTGTCATTGAGGATACGCTAAGAGCTTTCGTCAACCATAGGCAAAACAATTGGGATGAACTCCTATCGCTATGTGAGTTTGCGATCAACAATGCCGATCAAGCGTCAACAGGTAACACGCCATTTTTCCTCAACCATGGATGCCATCCAGTTACTCCCTCGAGCTTATTGACGAAGCAGAAAGCTGGAGCTGGCATGGACACGAATGGTCCGCTGTCATGGCTGGATGGCCGCGTAGAGGCACTACGTGAGGCACAGGATGCCATCGTGGCGGCGCAGGCCCGGCAATCATTGTATGCGGATCGAGGACGGGTGGAGGACGCCCTGAAGGAGGGGAATGAGGTGTTGGTCTTCAGGGACTTCCTGCTGACGCCCGAGGAACGAGACAGGCCTTCACACAAATTAAGGCTCAAGTGGTATGGGCCGTTCAAGGTGCAGAAGAAAGTGGCCCCGAATGTGTACAGATTAGCTCTTCCAAGAATCATTCGGGCCCATCCAGTGTTCAATATTGCTGCCCTCAAGCTGTACCATGGCAATGAGATACCGGGCCGTACTCAGCCGGCACCTCCACCCCTAACCGATGCGGATGGCCATACGCGGTACATTGTCGAAAAGGTGTTGTCGCACAAGAAGAGAGGACGGCGCACGCAGTACCTAGTGAAATGGAAGGGCTACCGAGATGCCACCTGGGAGCCGGAGGAATACTTGATGGATGAAGCAGGAAACGCTATTATTCCGCTGAAAACCTACCTGGACCGTTTTTCATAAAATTGCTATTTAATTGGCAGCCACAGTTGTATTGCTAGTTTCTACGTGTTGCAATAGAAATGTAGCATTCTGCATGATTAGGATAGTGCTTCCCTGCCAGCCAGGCGTTATTTGCAGAGGACATGCACTGGATCTTGAGTTCATCAGTGTTGTTTTCGGCTACCATGCATTTCACATATCCATGCATGATCATTAGTTACCATAACTGTTCCTTCGAATTGGTACTGTTCTGACAGTTGAGAGGGGGGAATGGTGTAACAGATTCACTGTTACTACTAACACTAGGAATAGGATACACTTATCACCTGCTATTATCACGCTGCTGCTGTTAGGTGTTATGTCCATCATTGCTTGTTCATGTATATAAGAATGCATTATGGCAAGGATCATTGCTTATTCCAAGAATGACTACTGAAGTTAGTTGGACTGTTACACCCTGACATCATATATGTCAGTAACGCCTTCTTCCCCGCGCTCCTTGGTCGCCAGCTTGATGGCCTGGGTCTGCTGCAGAACAGGGCTATGCGAGCTATCGACGCCACCCACCCTACACAACCGTGCATCCCCTGCTGGTTCAGCACGGCTTGTACCGGATAGGCGAACTCAGCAAGCGCAAGCTACTAGTGTTTGTCTGGAGGTACCTTCACGGGAAAGCTAGTGCCACATTGTCTGGACTGTTCGTCAGACCTCCTGGCAGGAGAACTCGTCATCACTGACATCAGAGGTCAGGTGGTCTGTACTCAGTCAGCCATCCTCCACTCGCTCTGGTGCTTCTCGTCCGTCCCTCGCAGGAACTGCACTCTGGAACCTGCTGCCAGATAATGTTCGGACCATAGCAAGACAGAAGAAGTTTAAGTTGCTTACCATATTGTTGCTCTGACTAGCTCGCCCCCTAGCGCTCCTTGACCACCCTGTCACTCCTGATACTCTTCCCTTTTTTTCTTTCTAAATGCGGCTTATCCATTCGCCTTCATATCATCACGAGTGGACGATGGCTGACTGAGCAGACCACTGGACCTCTGATGACGGGCTCTCCTGCCAGCAGATCTGACGAGAAGTACAGACAACGTAGCATTAGCTTTCCCGTGAAGGTACCTCCAGACAAACACTAATAGCTTGCGCTTGCTGAGTTCGCCTATCCGGTACAAGCCGTGCTGCACCAGCAGGGGATGTACGGTTGTGTAGGGTGGGTGGCCGTCGATAGCTCGGATAGCCCTGTTCTGTAGCAGACCCAGGCGATGAAGCTGGCGACCAAGGAGCGCGGGGAAGAAGGCGTTACTGCCATAGATGATGTCAGGGATGACAACAGCCCGGACGAAGAGACGCCGTGCAGATCGGGACAGGGAGCGACGGGCTCGCCACAGCGCACCAATCTTACGGGTAGTCTTGCTGACAATTCGGTCGACTTGAGCGTCCCATGAAAGCTTACTATCAAGTACAACACCGAGGTATGTGGTAGTCGATGCTGTTGGAAGGGCTACTCCACGACACTGAACAGTTACGAGAGGGTTGTCCACCTGTCGGTGAGGAAGAAAGGTCACAGCTCGGCTTTTGTTAGGGTTCAGGACAAGGCCCCTCGCCTGTAGCCAAACAGCTAGGTTGGTGACTGCCGTCGTAAGCGTAGCAGAGATATCCCCAACAGAAATCTGCGAGGAGTACCATGCTATGTCGTCCGCAAACTGGATGCTGGGTACAGGGTGCAGGACGGAGGGGACGTCGCGGGTGTAAATGGAAAATAGAACAGGTGTAACCGGCTACTGCGGGTTGAGGAAAAGAATCATCTTTATTCGTACTGCACAGGGTTATATATGATGTAAAGGTGTCAACTAGATAGGCGGGATGGTAGGTGATAGGCCGAAGGGCCGTGGATAGAGGGGATAGGAGTGTGAACAGCAGGTAACACTGTTACACCATCCCACTCCCCTAAAGGAAGCATAGGGTTCTACGAGCAACTCAAGTAGGTAAATCTGCATGTGGATAAGCAGAATAAGTCGAGAACCCAACAGTCAAATCGCGAGGAAAATTACACAGAATGCAGTGCAATGGAATTCCAGAAGTTAACTCAGCTGCAATATCAGTGAAGATTCCTTGAATTTAAATAACGTCTTGAAAACACAATGTCTCTGCCAGACTCATCGCGCAAATTAGTTGCGGGTTCCCATGTAGCTTCGTCGACAGGATAGCCCTGCCAATGGACCAGGTACTCTCGCTGTCCCCTACGTTCTCGGTGATCCAGAATTTCTTCGACCATGAACCGTGTGTTTCCATCGAGGTCAGTGAATGATGGTGGGGAGGTTGCTCTCTGCCAGGAATAGCGTTTTCCTCATACCGCCGCAAGGCAGTAATGTTGAAGACGGGATGGCAACGAATCGTGCGAGGAAGCTCCAAACGATATGCGTTTGAGCTAATCTTTGCCTGCACGCGGTAGGGCCCAAACCACCTTGGCCGCAGCTTCCGGGACGGTTGAAGACGGGCCTCTGGCGTTAGCAAGAAGTCCTTATAAACAAGCACCATATCACCAACCTTGAACTGGCTGGGAACCCTTCCACGGTCTGCGTACAGTGTCTGGCGTGCTTGAGCGGCCACTGAGGCATCACGGGCAATGTCTAATGCATCACGTTGTTGCTGGAGCCAATCAACAGAGGCAGAACTCTCCCCTCCCCGTAAAATAAATTCAGGTGGGGACCGAGGATTAAATCCATAATTCAAGCAGAAAGGAGTGTTAGCAATAGATGATTGTTGGGAACTGTTGGAAAACTCACACAACGGAAGAAGGGTGTCCCAATTGTCCTGTTTATGATTGACAAAAGCTCGTAGAACATCTTCTACTTGCCTATTAACACGTTCTGTGAGCCCATCCGTCTGAGGATGGTTTGCTGTGCTGGAAGAAAGCTTAGTTCCTAGCTGTTTCATGATTTCTTGAAAAAAGTTGGCAGTAAATCTAGGATCTCTATCTGATACAATTGTGGAACTCAAACCATGAAGTCGGAATACATTCTGAATGTAAAGTTCAGCACTACCGCGGGCATCAATTGTGGAGTGGGTAGGAACCAAGTGAACACACTTGGTGAGGCGGTCTACAAATGTATAAATGGCATCATAGCCTCTGGGGGTGAGAGGGAGCCCCATGATGAAGTCCATTGAAATGTCCTTCCAAGGCTGGTCAGGAATGGGGAGGGATTGCAGAAAACCAGAACGCTGCTGGCTGCCCTTGGTGTGTTGGCACACTCCGCAAGACTTAACAATCTTCTTAATATCAAGTCCCATTCTTGGCCAGTAAAAGTATCGTGCTAAACGAAAGTAGGTGCGGTCGCGACCCGAGTGACCAGCAGTTGCACAATCATGATACTCCTGGATAAGCTGCAAACGCATACTGCAATTCGGTATACAGAGACAGTTATTGGGGGTTCCTCGAAGGTATAAAAGATGCATTTGCTCATCCCAATAGTATTGGTCATGCATATTATCTGGACCGGAATGTTGCATTCTTTCGATAATAGGTGAGAGATCCTTGTCATGCGAATATGCATTCGAAATCGTTGTCGCCAGCTGGTCGTTAATCTGCAGTGCATACTCGATGGCATTTACGTTGGCTGTTGGGGTGGGCTTGTTAATGCTAGATAGAATCTCATCCTGGCATACCCTGTGAAAATCTGGGCGACGTGATAGTGGATCTGCGACGTTCTCTCGTCCTGGCTTGTGGTGAACAGAATAATGATAATCTGCCAAAAACTCCACCCACCTGGTCTCGCGCTTAGTAAGGTGGGGTTTGGTTCTCAAGTGAACCACTGCCATATTGTCAGTTAGGAGCTCAAATTGATTGAACAGGTAAATTCTCCAGCATTTGAGCGAGAATACGACTGCAAGGGTCTCTCTCTCTGCCGCTGTGTAGTTTCTCTCTGCAGATGATAATTTGCGCCTAGTGTATGCTACGGGGTGCCAATCATCGTTATCATCTTCTTGGAGGAGAACGCCTGCTACCGCAAAATCACTTGCGTCCGTAACCACTCTGAATGGCTTGTCTACATCTGGAAGTTTTAATACTGGCGCATTCAGTAAAGCATTCTTCAAGGCCAAAAACGCCCCTTGCTTGGAATCGTCCCATTCGAATCGTGCGTGCTTTCCAGTGATCTCTTCAAGGGGCTTAGCTATAGACGAATAGTGGTCTATGAATCGTCTAAAATAGTTCGTGAAGCCTAAGAACTGTCTCACCTCAGTGATGCTCGATGGACTGGGCCACGTCCGGACAGCGTTCACCTTCTTCGGGTCAGGTGAAATATGAGAGCCGTTGATGCAATGCCCCAAGAACAGAACTTCCGAAGTGCCGAATTCGCACTTCGATAACTTGCAGAGCAGTTGGTTCTTCCTGAGCACGTCCAGCACCGTCCGCACATGGCTTAGATGCTCTGACCACGATCTGCTGAATATGAGAATGTCATCCAGAAACACAACTACAAAATCTCGTAAGTACGGGCGGAGGATGCTGTTCATCAGAGTCTGAAATGTGGCCGGTGCATTAGTCAGGCCGAAACCCATTACCCGGAATTGATAGTGCCCAAACGGTGTATTGATGGCCGTTTTCTCGACATCGTTCTTCTGAATACAGATCTGATTGTACCCTGATCTTAATTGAGAGCCGACCCATACTTGAATGTGTAGAATTCTACACACTCGACTGTGAGACTTCAACTGGCCGTAACTCGGTCAAAACTAGCTCAAATTCAACGATCCAAATATCTACCTTGAAGAGAAAACTCTCAGCGTGCCGTAGAACCCATCCGCGACGCGCTGCGATCAACGGTTCTTGAGATAAATCACTCGTAAGTTCAGCCGCGATCGCGGCACTTGAAAAGCGTGGGAGTGCAACTTGAAAGTTGAGAATTTTGAGACTTTTCCTCGCGCTGAGTTACTCAAATTTGCGTGGGTTTCACTGGTAGTATTTCCAAGGGTACACAGCGAAAAAATCGAAACTCTGCGATCAAGAAAAATGAAAATGCTGGAGCAGGACGAAAGTGCACGCATTTCAAGCAGTTTTCGCTAGTTCGCTGCTCTCCGGCGCTGGAGATATGGCGTCCTGGTCATCATGCGTGACCTCAGTCTCTTCCTCTCGCGGAGACCTTTCCAGGAAGCCCAAGATTGTGAAGATTGAGTGAGTAGAACTGAAGTTACGTCCCAAAGAACATGAAAATATGCAGAATTTTGAAATTTTCAATCGGCTCTCAAAGGGATAAATCGAGCTTCGTGAAATACGTGTTCCCCTGGACTGTGTCAAATAGATCATCCACATTGGGCAGGCAAACCTTATTCTTCACAGTAATTTTGTTAAAGGGGAAGTATACCCTAAAATCAAATTTTCACCAGTTGTAGTCTTCTGGGTGCTGAGTCGAATGGTCTTGGTCCGAGGAAGCTGCGACGCTCCCTTCCTACTTGAATGCCAATCGAACTCGCGCACTTCCACCGAAACTGGGTGACTGCGCCCTACTAGATGGGGATTTGTATGCAAAATGTCACTAAAAGCGCCATTTCGTTCTTATAAAAGCACGGATGACCGCGATTGGCCCATATGTTCTAGTCTTTTGGACGCTGAGTCGACTGGTTTTGGTCCGAAAAGGCTGCGATGCAGCGTTCCTCCTTTATTCCCAATCGAACATGGTTGAACAAGCGGTCACGTGCTCCTGGGTGCCCAAATCACCTGGTCACCGCGCCAGCAGGCGACAACTTTCACACCAAGGTTCAACTCGAGTTCAACTCGAGTGACAGGACTGCACCCAAAAAAGGTCAAACAGGCTAGTAAGTTGTACCCTGCAGGCACGGTGACCAGCTGACTGGTGTACGCAGGAGCACGTGACCGCTTGTTCAACCATGTTCGATTGGGAATAAAGGAGGAACGCTGCATCGCAGCCTTTTCGAACCAAAACCAGTCGACTCAGCGTCCAAAAGACTACAACATATGGGCCAATCGCGGTCATCCGTGCTTTTATAAGAACGAAATGGCGCTTTTAGTGACATTTTGCATACAAATCCCCATCTAGTAGGGCGCAGTCACCCAGTTTCGGTGGAAGTGCGCGAGTTCGATTGGCATTCAAGTAGGAAGGGAGCGTCGCAGCTTCCTCGGACCAAGACCATTCGACTCAGCACCCAGAAGACTACAACTGGTGAAAATTTGATTTTAGGGTATACTTCCCCTTTAAGATCCCTCCAGTCGCATACCATGCGCAAACTGCCATCTGCCTTTTTTACGAAGAACACGGGTGCGCCATACGGGGACTTACTAGGCTCAACAAAACCCTTTGCGAGTAGTTGCTCCAGTTGCGACTTCAACTCGTCCATTTCAGGCTTGGGGAGACGATAGGCTGGACGTGACGGCGGCGGTGCACCCTCTTCAAGCCGAATCTCATGATCTACGGATCTTTCAGGTGGAAGTGCGTCCGGCAGTTCATCAGGAAAGACATCGGAATACTCACGAAGCAAGTCAGCAACTTCGGGCTTGTTAGAGTTGGGGATACTCAGAGGTGGATCAAGACCGGAGTCGTCCTCAGCTGTGACCCATGCTAGGAATCCTTGTTCGCCGTTTCTGAGCGCATGACTGGCCTGACAGCCAGAAATGAACATGTTTTCGATTTGCGAGTCTCCGTCCTTGTCCTGAGAAGGTGCACTTGGCAGGCCATTCCCGTCCACGATTATTTCGTTGGTCCGGAAATTGATTCGTGGGTTGTTCCTAGTCAACCAGGGCCTGCCCAATATCGCGTCGTAGCGGGCGAGGGGAAAGACGGTAAACTGCTGTTTCTCCTTGGAGTCGCTGACAACAACATCTATGGCATTCGTGGTCTCCATAGCGTGTGAGCTCGTTTTTCCATCCGCTAATGTGACTTTCAGTAATTCCGATCCCAACTCTGTTGGCACCTTGTGTCTTCGGACGAACACCTCAGAAATGAAGTCGTGGGTTGATCCACAGTCGATCAACACTGTCGCTGCACGGCCGTACAGTTTGGCTTCCACCCGTAGTAGCTCGTTCTCTTTTTCAGCGACGACACTGCCGACGTGCGCTTCGCGGCTCTTCTTAACATGTTTTTTGGAATCAACACAACTAGTAGTGGTAGCAGCAGCAACATCCGCGGCAGGCTCATCTTCTCCGCAATCGACTTCGTCAACCAATAAGTCACTGAAGCGATTCTTCGTGGCGATTGGAGCGGCAGTGGGACAGGGTGGTGCTCTTCTCAGCGCCAGTGATCGCACCGCTGTCACTGGCGTCCAGCGTTTGGGTGGTGGTGAACTCGCGGGCAATCTCGGGCTAAATGTCCCTGCTGTCGGCAAGCGAAACATCTGCCAGCACTCATCAAGCGATTACGGTCTTCTGACGACAGTCTGGTTGGTCTTCGAATATTTGGCGATCCTGCAGCTATGCCATCTGGTTGGTGTCGATTCTCGGTCGTTACGGTCAGTGCTGCTTGTATAGCCTTCGACAGTGTTGTCGGATGCTCCTTGAGTACTTCACGCCTCAAATGGCCCCCGAGTCCGTTGACAAACAGCAGGGCGCGCGAGTGTTCGTCTAACTCAGGTACCTGCAGGCTGAGACGATTAAAGTCAGTGATAAATGATGCAACGGTGTCCTTCTGACGAGCACTAAATAAATTCAACCGATTTTGCTCATTGCTGAAATGCGGGCCATACACACTTCCTAGTGCATCCCTTAGCGTGGGCCAGTTGATGTAGTGTTCCCCAGCCTCCATGTTCGAAATAAGCCATAGGCGGGCATTGCCCACAAGAAAACTCGAGGCATAAGTAACTTCTTCCTCCTGTGTCGCAAATCCTATGGCTTTTATAGCTAAGTCCATGCTAAATACCCACTCCCGAAACAAATCTGCCTCACCGTGAAATGCTGGGGGCTCCTTGACATGGCGCTTGGTAATATTATCGCGAGGGTGTTCCCTGGTGCTTAGCCCTGGGCTGGATGGGACTTGAAATGGTCTCGCAGGAGTTGGAGTGATGGCGGCCACGAGTCGTCGCAACTCTTGTAGAGCCAGGTACGCTGTCACGGAGATGACGGTCAGCAAGAGCGGAAGGCCAGTACTAGTCAGGTCGATGGAAATCATCCTCTTTGCTACCAGTGTAACCGGCTACTGCGGGTTGAGGAAAAGAATCATCTTTATTCGTACTGCACAGGGTTATATATGATGTAAAGGTGTCAACTAGATAGGCGGGATGGTAGGTGATAGGCCGAAGGGCCGTGGATAGAGGGGATAGGAGTGTGAACAGCAGGTAACACTGTTACAACAGGACCTAGCACAGATCCTTGTGGTACACCACACGTGCAGGGGGTGGCCTGACTCGTGGTTGGCCCAATGCAGACCATCTGCTCTCGCGCGCAGTTTGGTAGCTGGCAAACCAGGTGATCGTGAGGGCCGATCCGCACACACTGACGTCAAACAGATCGACAATGTCAATGAGCTGCGTGTGGCGGACTTTGTCGAATGCTTTGTTGTTGTTGTTGAATTTTCGCAACACAAACAGGCGATGGCGCCTTCTTTTATACATGCGAGCGACATGACAAATTTAATAATAATAATAATAATAGTAATGGGGAGGGGAGGAGAAAAAATCACAAGTGAAAGAAGTCACCGAAGGTAACTGAATATGTTACAGGTAGATCTGCGGGAAAAAGAACCCTGTTGAAAACCGAAAACGTAACTGACCGAAGGATTGACCATTGGTGACCAGATAAAAAAAGTGACCTATTTTGAATACTTGGACCCTTTCGAGAGAGCACAAAAATGGGCGTGACAAGGTTCACAGCGCATCATGGGCGGTAGTAGTTAGTGCGGGGCAGGTTCTGGCACACTTTTTGACCTTTGACCTTTGGGCCAAATAAGGCACACTGTGTCGGTCGTGCTTGGTCTGGCCCCGGGACTCCCCAGGGTTTGACCTTTGACCTTTGGGTTAAATAAGGCACACTGTATCGGGCGCGCTTGGTCTGGCCCCGGGACCCCCTAGGGTTTGACCTTTGGCCCTGCCATGTCATAAATGTCATCATGTTCTTTTCCGTGGCGACCGTGCACTTGTGCACGTTCGGTGCATTCGCACCGTGGAGTAGTAAAATACGTACTATTCCCTGATTTGCACTAGATGTGCATTGCGTGAAGTGACATATTGCGCATGCGTGCATACGCACGCGGAGCGTGTGACCTTCAGTGGCCCTGCGTGTGGAAAAGACGCAGTGCAACACAAGGTGTACTAGTACACGTGTCATTATACTACTCCCTGATTCGCACTTCGTAGATGTGCAGCAAACAAGTTCACGCTCCTTGCATTTGTTTTATTCACACATCGTAGATGTGCACTGATTGACAAGTTGCCCATACAGAGCATGTCTAATCGGCTTTTCGATCGGTAAGAGAATGTTCAAATTCGGCCATATTATGAACCCCAAGATCAGAATTCGGCTCAACGTAGTACTTGAACCCACCGGTCCTATTACGTCATGTACATTTAGTCATTTACACACACTCTGTGAAGCACTGAAACATCGGTTTTCGGCGAATTCAACATGCGAAATTTGAAAATTCGGCAAAAAGATGGGTAATTTCTTCAAAACCACTGTTTTCGGCGAATTTTTCGCCCGGCCGATTTGGGAAATGCCAACTATCCATGCATGTACATTAGATGCTTATTTCTATTTTAATCGGGATACAGTAAGAATCAACCGGCTACGCCCGGAGTATCATGCATTAAAACAATTATTGAAGGGGGGTCACAGTGAAGCAGTGTTGCTACGCACCACAAATCCCCTCTGCACTGTACCGAATCTATACTGGAGAATCCAGAGTGGCCAGCAAAGAGTCACAACCCGCGGGTATCCAGTCACACTAAGGCATGTCCACCATTCCCCACATATTCACCATAACAAAACACAATACTGTTTACTATAATACACTTTTATTTAAATAATTGACTTGGATGAGTCTGTAGTAGAGAACACAATGCACGCACACGCACGCATGCGCGGACACACACACGCACACACGCACACACACACATCTAGGTTATAGTGCTATACACGTATCTAGGGTTTAGGAAGCACGAGAATATGTCGAAGCACCCACACATACCCCTTCATGCAGTGTACTTCAGTAGCCCAACACGTTACGACTGCTCAGGACCATCACAAAACACATTACGACCGCTCAGGACCATCACAAAACACCACACACTGTTACTACACTGCATACACAGTTACTACACTACGCCTGTTACAAGTACTTACAAATAATTTTGAAAACAAATGGCACATCCCGAAGACGGCAGCTAGCTCCAGACCTTCATACATACGTCATCTGTAAAACCAAGCATGAGCGCACACAAACACTATTAGTGTCACGAATACGGAAGCAGGGTAAGACAAGAGGATACGAAACAAGTAAGTATCGCTATAACGAGGGGGGTAAGTATACATGTAGACAGAGCAGTGCTTACTTACAGGGTCCGGATACGCTCCATGGCGTCCCGGTAGTCGGACTGCAACAGCAGCCCGACTTGCCGGCCCTCCCAGTAACGGGCCCGATGGGCCGCACCCGCCAGGTGTGCGGCCACGGCCTGGCCTCCCACCAGCCTTTCTCCACTGTAAAAACGAAAGAAACCGCAGAAAGCACAGTGTCATAGAGCTCTTTTGTTGGGGGAGAGAGCTAGGAGCACTGCACACTTACCATTTATCGCAATATATGATTAGAAAGAGGCGGCGCTTGACGCACCGCCTCAGGTGTTGAAACAGGGGTACTACCCCTGTAAGGCGAACGCCACAGTGACACGTGAACCTCATTTGGGCTGTTTTCAGGATAATGATACTGAAGTGAAGGTGTGAACCGCAAAGCAAGACCTTTACCTTCTTCCTGTCAAATTCGCTCCCCAGCTGCATACCGACATCATCCGCTAAAACCCAATCATACCAAGTAACGCAAAGGTCATCAGTTGACCTTTTGGACTTTTCAACTCTTATCCAAAACCACCAAGAGGAAAAAACCAGGATGAAGAAGACGTCAGTTGTAGAAGCGTTTGTGGAGGAGTTGTTACATTATTCTCAGTAAATAGATATGGCTGATACATTCGGTGTAGACTTGGACGACCGGTCGTGGTCTCTCACCACGGGTCCTTTACTAATAGAAAGGCGGACGCCAATAAGAACAGTTGTGGAGTTGGCAGATCAAAACGCGCAGCAAGAAATTTGGCACGTCGATGGTAGACTCCATCGGGAGGACGGACCAGCTCTTGTTGATAGTAGGGGAGTGTCCGCCTGGTGCTATGGAGGTCGCCTTCATCGCGTTAATGAACCGGCTTGGATAGGACGGGGTAGCATAGAGTACTACCTCAACGGCGCCCGTCATAGAGCCGGCGGTCCTGCAGTCAGTTATTATGACGCCACATGCGGTATTCTACGGTGGTATCACCACGGAAGACTCCACAGGTATGATGGCCCTGCAGTGGAAACATTTTCAGACCTTGGTGAAGACTCTGAGGGGTTCTACCGACACCGCGAAGAGTGGTATTGGAATGGCGTCAGACAAAGGATCGGCGACGGCCCTGCTCTGACGGAGAGATTTGATGGCGCCTATTTGCTGGAAGCCTGGTATGTCCAAGGGCGTCTACACAGAGTAGACGGACCAGCCAGGATCACTCGGAGTGATGATGGTATCACCATCCAGTGGTATTATCACGACCGGCTCCACAGGGAGAATGCGCCAGCCGTGATACGCAGGGAAGGTAACAACCGTGTACGGGAGTGGTACCGATACAACCTTCGGCATAGGGAAGATGGGCCTGCTTTCATCTCTCAGGAGGAGGGTATCTATCAGTGGTACCTCAACGGGGTGTATTACGGTGACCACCATCAAGACCAGGCAATACACCCCATGGAGCTGCAGTACATCAATGTAGTGCCTACTAAGGTAGACTCGTCAGCAATAAGTCATGAGCCCATTTGTGTGATTTGTCAGGATACCCTGAACCGTCCTCTATCCAAGTTGGAGTGTGGTCATGAATTTCACTTCCACTGTATCAAGGAGTGGATCAGTTCTGCCTCCAGCCCAACTTGCCCAACCTGCCGCTACTCCATGACTGCTGAGGACTTGGTTGAGTTCTTGTAGTAATACATGACACCGCTGCGTGTAGGCGACTACGAATGACCAGTCATGTGCTACAGATGGACACGGACACGCCACCCTAAGTAGCCATGAGCGGCTATTTGGACAAGGACAACAAAGCACCTCGTGGGTGGCCAAGGTTGACACTAGCCACAAGTCTGGTCGCTCAGTTGAATAAGCTGGGTGTGCCCATGAAGACCATGCAGAGGACAAGACAGACTGGAAGAAACTGTGCAGCTCGACACTCGAGGACAAATCAGTATCAGCAGCTACTACACCTTGCTGATGATGCTCACAAGACAGAAGTGGGGGAAAAAAACTGAATTTCTTTATTTAGTGCTCAACTACGCGAAATGTGTTATTATTATTATACATGTTCAACTGTAATCAGTCTGGCTGACTGCCATTCTCTACCACACATTACCGGACACTGTTGTGGTTGTCGTCGTTATCGTCGTCGTTGTTGATGTTGTAGTCGGTTGTTGTCGTCGTTATCGTCGTCGTTGTTGATGTTGTTATTGGTTGTTGTTGTCGGTTGTTGCCGGTTGTTGTCGTCGTTTGTTGTTGGTTGTTGTTGGTTGTTGTTGATGTTGTAGTCGGTTGTCGTCGTCGTTATCGTCGTCGTTGTTGATGTTGTTATTGGTTGTTGTTGGTTGTTGTTGTGTGTTGTTGTCGGTTGTTGTTGGCTGTTGGATGTTGTTGTCGGTTGTTGCTGGTTATTGTTGGTTGTTGTTGGTTGTTGTTGTTGTCGGTTGTTGTCGGTTGTTGGGTGTTGTTGTCGGCTGTTGGGTGTTCTTGTTGGTTGGTGTTGGTTGTTGTTGGTTGTTGTCGGTTGTTGTCCGTTGTTGTCGGCTGTTGCTAGTTGTTGCTGGTTGTTGTTGTTGGCTGTTGTTGGTTGTTGTTGGATGTTGTTGTCGGTTGTTGTCGATTGCTAGTTGTTGGTTGTAGTTGGTTGTTGTCGGTTGTTGTTGGTTGTTGTCGGTTGTTTTCGGCCGTTGTCGGTTGTTGTTGTTTATTGTTGGCTGTTGTTGGTTGTTGTTGGGTGTTGTTTGGTATTGTTGTCGGTTGTTGCCGGTTGTCGTTTGCTGTTGTTGGTTGTTGTTGCCGGTTGTTGTCGGTTGTTGGGTGTTGTTGTCGGTTGTTGGGTGTTGTTGTTGTCGGTTGTTGGGTGGTGTTGTTGGTTGTTGTTGGTTGTTGTTGGTTGTTGCCGGATGTTGTCGGTTGTTGTTGGTTGTTGTTGTCGGTTGTTGTCGGTTGTTGTCAGTTGTTATTGGTTGTTGTTGGTTGTTGTTGGTTGTTGTTGGTTGTTGTTGGCTGTTGTTGGCTGTTGTTGTCGGTTGTTGTTGGTTGTTGTTGGTAGTTGTTGTCGGTTGCTGTCGGTTGTTGTCGGTTGTTGTCGGTTGTTGTTGTTTGTTGTTGGTTGTTGTTGGTTGTTGTTGGTTGTTGTTGGTTGTTGTTGGCTGTTGTTGTTGTTTGTTGTTGGTTGTTGTTGTCGGTTGTTGTCGGTTGTTGGGTGTTGTTGTTGGTTATTGTCGGTTGTTGTCGGTTGTTGTCGGTTGTTGTGTTTTAACCCTTTGCGGTGCATCAGTCATTAACGACTGATATTGTGTACATACCGTAAAACTGTCGTAACTCCATCGATTTTAGTCCTGTTGCACATATCGAAATATGTAGATTAATCGTTATTTTGTTCATTATCCAGGAGGATGTTGCTATGATTCAGTACCATTTTTTCGCATAATGAGACGAGTTTGTGTAACGTTAGTGTGACGTGGGTATGCTGATTGGATGCGAGGTGGTGAGAGTATGCTGATTGGCCGATAACAATTAGTGGAAGGGATAAAGTAATGCGCTGCTTGTGCAGCGTAACCAAACACATGGTCTGTGGGAAACACCCTAGTAAAATAAATAAAATAATAATAACATGAATTGCCACCGGCACTTGAGAGACTCGAGCCCCGCCACCTTGTTCAAATCGGACTTGGTAGCTTCGTATTGGAACTTAATCTTCTTCTTTTTGAGGTATGACCGTACAAAACGCGCTTGGAGTTTTCATTTATTTTATTTTTTCATTGCAACTTTTTTAGCAGATGTCCACTCGTGAAACAACGGTGAATCTGGAACGAATAAATGGTCCATGCCAAAGGCATGACGAGTCTCGAAGTCTTCACATTCATGATGGAACCTTGTCATGATTGACGCATTCCTTGATGGTGCGCACATGAAATCAACCTGGCTCATCTTTTCCAATTCCATTCTTTTCACATCCTGCAACCCATACCCTACTAGTATCAGTGGGGACGCTAGAATCAGAAGAGGCAAGGCAGCACTCTTCCGTGGATGTATTACTCGACACAACACCACCCATACTTGTTTTCTAGAAGTTTTGAATATAATGATATATTGCAGTAGGAAGTAGTATACAGTCAAATAGGATAGGATAAGAATGAATGATCAGCTGTCTGATAAAGAATGCAGTTCATTAAAGACTTATTGGAAGCTCTCTACCAGCTGATCGTCTTGTTGAACGACGACACTGCATAATGATATGAAGCTCTCAGTTAGCTGTTTCAGTTCCGTGGTAGAAAGTGTCATGTGCGCGTCCAGAGCACGATGAAAACATCTGGGCTCCACGTAGATGCAGACGATTGGAGCAACAGTAAGACGTACCTTCAACGCCTGCTCGTCAAGGTCGAAGGAGACTGCCCCGGGGTAGATGAAAACATCTTGTTCCACATCCAGTTCGAACGAGCTGGTCGGGACTAGCTTGCTTTCACCGTTGATGTATACCCGACATTGACCGTCGGACGAACGTGATGGGTAGAAGTTGGTCTTGATCTTCTCCACACGTCCTCTTCGGAGAGTGTCACGGAGCGATGGACAAGTCTTGATCAAGTTCGTAATGATGAACTCAGTGGACTCATTCAGGTCGATGTAAACCTGTCCTTGAGCATCTTTGCGAGCTGTTGCCGTACTACCACAGGCTGGTAGAGCTCCTGAAGGGAAGTACATCTTATAACCAGGCTTGTAGAAGGATCTACCTGATGACTTGTAGGACAGTTGCATGTCCTCCTGAAACCCATCCACCACAATCTCTTTGTGGAGCTTGGTAGGAGCAGGTGGCACATAGCGACGCTTAGCCGGTACTGCGTTCGAAGAGAGCACAACTTGAGGAGGGTCAGCAGGAAGAGCGGAATTCTTCCTCACCCGTCGCTCGTAAAGGGAATCCATCTTCCAGGAAGCGAAGGCAGAACAACTCATCAGCACTGTATTCGATGAACGAATGACTCAACTACAGGACAACCATCTGTATTTATACAAGTCAGAGACGGGGGCGGATTGAAATGTTAAAATATGTGTCAACTAGATCAACCAATCACCATCAAGCCCGACACAAACATTTGCCCAATCAGCATTGAGCCCGCCAAAAACATTTGACCAACCAGCATCAAACCCACCAAAAACATTTTGTCCAGTCAGCGGCATGCCCACCAAATAATTATCTCATCTTAAAGATTCCTTACATGATACAGCCACTTTAGTGAACTGATACAGTATGGAAATAAGATCAAAGTCAAACGTGTGCAAGTTCTGAATCACGTGATCAAGTGAATAGGTTTCCCAACAATAGGCATCAATCAATGATGTCATAAGAGATGTATCAGATGGAGATAAAATCAGCAAATTCGTACGCAACGTGGACAGTTGAGATGATGACACCATCCTGGTCGACTCCATGAGATGCAGTACATATAGGAGTGGAAAATGCTGAGGAAGAGGTTTCATGATTCGACTGAACCTCAACCACGATACATTGCTACGAGGTAAGTAGGAACGCAGTTTACGTAGTACATCCACATTCGTATCGTATACTATGCAGGATAATGCTATAGCATAGTTTAAACTCTTGTACAAACAGGATTTTTTCATCGCAAGTAACTGCTCCCGAAGAGGGTGTACGCAAAGCTGATCGGATAAGAGTTCAGTTTTCGAAAGAAAATGCAAAAGATGACGATCCACACCGCATAACCGCTCATGTACAGCGTAACGCTTCTTCATCAAACTACATCTCCTATGCACATCATCTTCAGGGAAGTAAATCACCGCCATGACAAGTCCACACGAAGAACACACGTATCTTCCTTCATGTAAAACATGATCAAGATGTTGACACTGTTTTTCCTCCCCGTATTGCTCTTTTTCTTCTTCTTTCTTCTTAAATTCAGAATCCATCTTCACTCCTCACCAACATCCTCATTATGACACTATATCCAGCATGATATCTACTTTATATAACCAATCCTATCCGGGGCAATTATCAGGTACAACCATGGGGGTAGATGACCTCATACCCTCGCCAACACGTCGGCGAGGGTATGAGGTCATCTACCCCCATGGTTGTACCTGATAATTGCCCCGGATAGGATTGGTTATATAAAGTAGATATCATGCTGGATATAGTGTCATAATGAGGATGTTGGTGAGGAGTGAAGATGGATTCTGAATTTAAGAAGAAAGAAGAAGAAAAAGAGCAATACGGGGAGGAAAAACAGTGTCAACATCTTGATCATGTTTTACATGAAGGAAGATACGTGTGTTCTTCGTGTGGACTTGTCATGGCGGTGATTTACTTCCCTGAAGATGATGTGCATAGGAGATGTAGTTTGATGAAGAAGCGTTACGCTGTACATGAGCGGTTATGCGGTGTGGATCGTCATCTTTTGCATTTTCTTTCGAAAACTGAACTCTTATCCGATCAGCTTTGCGTACACCCTCTTCGGGAGCAGTTACTTGCGATGAAAAAATCCTGTTTGTACAAGAGTTTAAACTATGCTATAGCATTATCCTGCATAGTATACGATACGAATGTGGATGTACTACGTAAACTGCGTTCCTACTTACCTCGTAGCAATGTATCGTGGTTGAGGTTCAGTCGAATCATGAAACCTCTTCCTCAGCATTTTCCACTCCTATATGTACTGCATCTCATGGAGTCGACCAGGATGGTGTCATCATCTCAACTGTCCACGTTGCGTACGAATTTGCTGATTTTATCTCCATCTGATACATCTCTTATGACATCATTGATTGATGCCTATTGTTGGGAAACCTATTCACTTGATCACGTGATTCAGAACTTGCACACGTTTGACTTTGATCTTATTTCCATACTGTATCAGTTCACTAAAGTGGCTGTATCATGTAAGGAATCTTTAAGATGAGATAATTATTTGGTGGGCATGCCGCTGACTGGACAAAATGTTTTTGGTGGGTTTGATGCTGGTTGGTCAAATGTTTTTGGCGGGCTCAATGCTGATTGGGCAAATGTTTGTGTCGGGCTTGATGGTGATTGGTTGATCTAGTTGACACATATTTTAACATTTCAATCCGCCCCCGTCTCTGACTTGTATAAATACAGATGGTTGTCCTGTAGTTGAGTCATTCGTTCATCGAATACAGTGCTGATGAGTTGTTCTGCCTTCGCTTCCTGGAAGATGGATTCCCTTTACGAGCGACGGGTGAGGAAGAATTCCGCTCTTCCTGCTGACCCTCCTCAAGTTGTGCTCTCTTCGAACGCAGTACCGGCTAAGCGTCGCTATGTGCCACCTGCTCCTACCAAGCTCCACAAAGAGATTGTGGTGGATGGGTTTCAGGAGGACATGCAACTGTCCTACAAGTCATCAGGTAGATCCTTCTACAAGCCTGGTTATAAGATGTACTTCCCTTCAGGAGCTCTACCAGCCTGTGGTAGTACGGCAACAGCTCGCAAAGATGCTCAAGGACAGGTTTACATCGACCTGAATGAGTCCACTGAGTTCATCATTACGAACTTGATCAAGACTTGTCCATCGCTCCGTGACACTCTCCGAAGAGGACGTGTGGAGAAGATCAAGACCAACTTCTACCCATCACGTTCGTCCGACGGTCAATGTCGGGTATACATCAACGGTGAAAGCAAGCTAGTCCCGACCAGCTCGTTCGAACTGGATGTGGAACAAGATGTTTTCATCTACCCCGGGGCAGTCTCCTTCGACCTTGACGAGCAGGCGTTGAAGGTACGTCTTACTGTTGCTCCAATCGTCTGCATCTACGTGGAGCCCAGATGTTTTCATCGTGCTCTGGACGCGCACATGACACTTTCTACCACGGAACTGAAACAGCTAACTGAGAGCTTCATATCATTATGCAGTGTCGTCGTTCAACAAGACGATCAGCTGGTAGAGAGCTTCCAATAAGTCTTTAATGAACTGCATTCTTTATCAGACAGCTGATCATTCATTCTTATCCTATCCTATTTGACTGTATACTACTTCCTACTGCAATATATCATTATATTCAAAACTTCTAGAAAACAAGTATGGGTGGTGTTGTGTCGAGTAATACATCCACGGAAGAGTGCTGCCTTGCCTCTTCTGATTCTAGCGTCCCCACTGATACTAGTAGGGTATGGGTTGCAGGATGTGAAAAGAATGGAATTGGAAAAGATGAGCCAGGTTGATTTCATGTGCGCACCATCAAGGAATGCGTCAATCATGACAAGGTTCCATCATGAATGTGAAGACTTCGAGACTCGTCATGCCTTTGGCATGGACCATTTATTCGTTCCAGATTCACCGTTGTTTCACGAGTGGACATCTGCTAAAAAAGTTGCAATGAAAAAATAAAATAAATGAAAACTCCAAGCGCGTTTTGTACGGTCATACCTCAAAAAGAAGAAGATTAAGTTCCAATACGAAGCTACCAAGTCCGATTTGAACAAGGTGGCGGGGCTCGAGTCTCTCAAGTGCCGGTGGCAATTCATGTTATTATTATTTTATTTATTTTACTAGGGTGTTTCCCACAGACCATGTGTTTGGTTACGCTGCACAAGCAGCGCATTACTTTATCCCTTCCACTAATTGTTATCGGCCAATCAGCATACTCTCACCACCTCGCATCCAATCAGCATACCCACGTCACACTAACGTTACACAAACTCGTCTCATTATGCGAAAAAATGGTACTGAATCATAGCAACATCCTCCTGGATAATGAACAAAATAACGATTAATCTACATATTTCGATATGTGCAACAGGACTAAAATCGATGGAGTTACGACAGTTTTACGGTATGTACACAATATCAGTCGTTAATGACTGATGCACCGCAAAGGGTTAAAACACAACAACCGACAACAACCGACAACAACCGACAATAACCAACAACAACACCCAACAACCGACAACAACCGACAACAACAACCAACAACAAACAACAACAACAGCCAACAACAACCAACAACAACCAACAACAACCAACAACAACCAACAACAAACAACAACAACCGACAACAACCGACAACAACCGACAGCAACCGACAACAACTACCAACAACAACCAACAACAACCGACAACAACAGCCAACAACAGCCAACAACAACCAACAACAACCAACAACAACCAACAACAACCAATAACAACTGACAACAACCGACAACAACCGACAACAACAACCAACAACAACCGACAACATCCGGCAACAACCAACAACAACCAACAACAACCAACAACACCACCCAACAACCGACAACAACAACACCCAACAACCGACAACAACACCCAACAACCGACAACAACCGGCAACAACAACCAACAACAGCAAACGACAACCGGCAACAACCGACAACAATACCAAACAACACCCAACAACAACCAACAACAGCCAACAATAAACAACAACAACCGACAACGGCCGAAAACAACCGACAACAACCAACAACAACCGACAACAACCAACTACAACCAACAACTAGCAATCGACAACAACCGACAACAACATCCAACAACAACCAACAACAGCCAACAACAACAACCAGCAACAACTAGCAACAGCCGACAACAACGGACAACAACCGACAACAACCAACAACAACCAACACCAACCAACAAGAACACCCAACAGCCGACAACAACACCCAACAACCGACAACAACCGACAACAACAACAACCAACAACAACCAACAATAACCAGCAACAACCGACAACAACATCCAACAGCCAACAACAACCGACAACAACACACAACAACAACCAACAACAACCAATAACAACATCAACAACGACGACGATAACGACGACGACAACCGACTACAACATCAACAACAACCAACAACAACCAACAACAAACGACGACAACAACCGGCAACAACCGACAACAACAACCAATAACAACATCAACAACGACGACGATAACGACGACAACAACCGACTACAACATCAACAACGACGACGATAACGACGACAACCACAACAGTGTCCGGTAATGTGTGGTAGAGAATGGCAGTCAGCCAGACTGATTACAGTTGAACATGTATAATAATAATAACACATTTCGCGTAGTTGAGCACTAAATAAAGAAATTCAGTTTTTTTCCCCCACTTCTGTCTTGTGAGCATCATCAGCAAGGTGTAGTAGCTGCTGATACTGATTTGTCCTCGAGTGTCGAGCTGCACAGTTTCTTCCAGTCTGTCTTGTCCTCTGCATGGTCTTCATGGGCACACCCAGCTTATTCAACTGAGCGACCAGACTTGTGGCTAGTGTCAACCTTGGCCACCCACGAGGTGCTTTGTTGTCCTTGTCCAAATAGCCGCTCATGGCTACTTAGGGTGGCGTGTCCGTGTCCATCTGTAGCACATGACTGGTCATTCGTAGTCGCCTACACGCAGCGGTGTCATGTATTACTACAAGAACTCAACCAAGTCCTCAGCAGTCATGGAGTAGCGGCAGGTTGGGCAAGTTGGGCTGGAGGCAGAACTGATCCACTCCTTGATACAGTGGAAGTGAAATTCATGACCACACTCCAACTTGGATAGAGGACGGTTCAGGGTATCCTGACAAATCACACAAATGGGCTCATGACTTATTGCTGACGAGTCTACCTTAGTAGGCACTACATTGATGTACTGCAGCTCCATGGGGTGTATTGCCTGGTCTTGATGGTGGTCACCGTAATACACCCCGTTGAGGTACCACTGATAGATACCCTCCTCCTGAGAGATGAAAGCAGGCCCATCTTCCCTATGCCGAAGGTTGTATCGGTACCACTCCCGTACACGGTTGTTACCTTCCCTGCGTATCACGGCTGGCGCATTCTCCCTGTGGAGCCGGTCGTGATAATACCACTGGATGGTGATACCATCATCACTCCGAGTGATCCTGGCTGGTCCGTCTACTCTGTGTAGACGCCCTTGGACATACCAGGCTTCCAGCAAATAGGCGCCATCAAATCTCTCCGTCAGAGCAGGGCCGTCGCCGATCCTTTGTCTGACGCCATTCCAATACCACTCTTCGCGGTGTCGGTAGAACCCCTCAGAGTCTTCACCAAGGTCTGAAAATGTTTCCACTGCAGGGCCATCATACCTGTGGAGTCTTCCGTGGTGATACCACCGTAGAATACCGCATGTGGCGTCATAATAACTGACTGCAGGACCGCCGGCTCTATGACGGGCGCCGTTGAGGTAGTACTCTATGCTACCCCGTCCTATCCAAGCCGGTTCATTAACGCGATGAAGGCGACCTCCATAGCACCAGGCGGACACTCCCCTACTATCAACAAGAGCTGGTCCGTCCTCCCGATGGAGTCTACCATCGACGTGCCAAATTTCTTGCTGCGCGTTTTGATCTGCCAACTCCACAACTGTTCTTATTGGCGTCCGCCTTTCTATTAGTAAAGGACCCGTGGTGAGAGACCACGACCGGTCGTCCAAGTCTACACCGAATGTATCAGCCATATCTATTTACTGAGAATAATGTAACAACTCCTCCACAAACGCTTCTACAACTGACGTCTTCTTCATCCTGGTTTTTTCCTCTTGGTGGTTTTGGATAAGAGTTGAAAAGTCCAAAAGGTCAACTGATGACCTTTGCGTTACTTGGTATGATTGGGTTTTAGCGGATGATGTCGGTATGCAGCTGGGGAGCGAATTTGACAGGAAGAAGGTAAAGGTCTTGCTTTGCGGTTCACACCTTCACTTCAGTATCATTATCCTGAAAACAGCCCAAATGAGGTTCACGTGTCACTGTGGCGTTCGCCTTACAGGGGTAGTACCCCTGTTTCAACACCTGAGGCGGTGCGTCAAGCGCCGCCTCTTTCTAATCATATATTGCGATAAATGGTAAGTGTGCAGTGCTCCTAGCTCTCTCCCCCAACAAAAGAGCTCTATGACACTGTGCTTTCTGCGGTTTCTTTCGTTTTTACAGTGGAGAAAGGCTGGTGGGAGGCCAGGCCGTGGCCGCACACCTGGCGGGTGCGGCCCATCGGGCCCGTTACTGGGAGGGCCGGCAAGTCGGGCTGCTGTTGCAGTCCGACTACCGGGACGCCATGGAGCGTATCCGGACCCTGTAAGTAAGCACTGCTCTGTCTACATGTATACTTACCCCCCTCGTTATAGCGATACTTACTTGTTTCGTATCCTCTTGTCTTACCCTGCTTCCGTATTCGTGACACTAATAGTGTTTGTGTGCGCTCATGCTTGGTTTTACAGATGACGTATGTATGAAGGTCTGGAGCTAGCTGCCGTCTTCGGGATGTGCCATTTGTTTTCAAAATTATTTGTAAGTACTTGTAACAGGCGTAGTGTAGTAACTGTGTATGCAGTGTAGTAACAGTGTGTGGTGTTTTGTGATGGTCCTGAGCGGTCGTAATGTGTTTTGTGATGGTCCTGAGCAGTCGTAACGTGTTGGGCTACTGAAGTACACTGCATGAAGGGGTATGTGTGGGTGCTTCGACATATTCTCGTGCTTCCTAAACCCTAGATACGTGTATAGCACTATAACCTAGATGTGTGTGTGTGCGTGTGTGCGTGTGTGTGTCCGCGCATGCGTGCGTGTGCGTGCATTGTGTTCTCTACTACAGACTCATCCAAGTCAATTATTTAAATAAAAGTGTATTATAGTAAACAGTATTGTGTTTTGTTATGGTGAATATGTGGGGAATGGTGGACATGCCTTAGTGTGACTGGATACCCGCGGGTTGTGACTCTTTGCTGGCCACTCTGGATTCTCCAGTATAGATTCGGTACAGTGCAGAGGGGATTTGTGGTGCGTAGCAACACTGCTTCACTGTGACCCCCCTTCAATAATTGTTTTAATGCATGATACTCCGGGCGTAGCCGGTTGATTCTTACTGTATCCCGATTAAAATAGAAATAAGCATCTAATGTACATGCATGGATAGTTGGCATTTCCCAAATCGGCCGGGCGAAAAATTCGCCGAAAACAGTGGTTTTGAAGAAATTACCCATCTTTTTGCCGAATTTTCAAATTTCGCATGTTGAATTCGCCGAAAACCGATGTTTCAGTGCTTCACAGAGTGTGTGTAAATGACTAAATGTACATGACGTAATAGGACCGGTGGGTTCAAGTACTACGTTGAGCCGAATTCTGATCTTGGGGTTCATAATATGGCCGAATTTGAACATTCTCTTACCGATCGAAAAGCCGATTAGACATGCTCTGTATGGGCAACTTGTCAATCAGTGCACATCTACGATGTGTGAATAAAACAAATGCAAGGAGCGTGAACTTGTTTGCTGCACATCTACGAAGTGCGAATCAGGGAGTAGTATAATGACACGTGTACTAGTACACCTTGTGTTGCACTGCGTCTTTTCCACACGCAGGGCCACTGAAGGTCACACGCTCCGCGTGCGTATGCACGCATGCGCAATATGTCACTTCACGCAATGCACATCTACGAAGTGCAAATCAGGGAATAGTACGTATTTTACTACTCCACGGTGCGAATGCACCGAACGTGCACAAGTGCACGGTCGCCACGGAAAAGAACATGATGACATTTATGACATGGCAGGGCCAAAGGTCAAACCCTAGGGGGTCCCGGGGCCAGACCAAGCGCGCCCGATACAGTGTGCCTTATTTAACCCAAAGGTCAAAGGTCAAACCCTGGGGAGTCCCGGGGCCAGACCAAGCACGACCGACACAGTGTGCCTTATTTGGCCCAAAGGTCAAAGGTCAAAAAGTGTGCCAGAACCTGCCCCGCACTAACTACTGGCGGTGTCTTGTTCCAGAGAATGGCACCAATGAACTGGATCGTACCTCGACCAGAAGGAACGGGCCAGAAGGGTACCTGCAATGGGTTTTGGTCAGCTCCACGGGTGCGATCACTCTGTGTTCTGGCGTAATAATTCCTAAACAGGACACTTGAACGGCCATGAATGCAGCGGCGAAGGAATATTAGGATTTTCGCTGCCAGGGCGTCCTCGAGGGTAGGAAGACAGAGTCTCTCGAAGAGCCCTGCAGTGGAAGTCCACGGCGGAAAGCCAAAGAAGGCACGGATTGCAGCTTTCGTCATTCGAGTGAGGGCGTCAATGTTTCTGGCCATCAGAGACGGATAGATTGCATTGGACGCGTATGTTAGTCTGGACATGATCATTGCATGACATGCAGATGACCTCGTAGTCTAGATTAATTTTAAAACAATCAGGTACCGGATCTACCAGTACAATGTACCGGTGACCTGGTAGACTTCACCGACGGTCTATGCAGGATACTTAGACCTCGGGGGCCGGACCTCGCCCCATGCTCGGTCTTTTACTCAGTTAATCCTGCAAGGCTGCATGCAGCACCTAACGGGGAGGGTGAGAGTCTCACAAACAGTACTTGCCACACTGGTACAATCTGGCATGGTGGAGGGCCACTGGTGGCCTGGCACGAGCGAAACGTCCTAACTTAGCCTGGTTGTGTTTCTCAGCATAATAGCCGGTTGTAACGTGGATATGCGAACTTTACATTAATTTGTCACAGCTGAGCTGAGCTGAGCTATAGCCCTAATCGGTCTGTAATCTATACAAGCGCAAGTAAGTTTCCTCGGAGACAAACGCTATACTGTAATGTTCGGAAGAAGGACACATTCAACAACTTACCATTGCGTACACGTGACAAAATAGAAAACAATCATCTGAACACGTACACACAGGAGAACATTCAGGATGCTTCAGCGAATGACAAGCAATACATGTAGATAATTGTACGTATAAGATCTAACATCAGGACAACCAGACGGTGTGCGTTGGACAAGTGGCAAGTCCAACATCAAAATTCAATGCCTAGCCAACTCAAGCACAGCTGTTGACTCCGCGCCTTACTAGATGCTCCTCCCGCCTGTGTATATTCACACTATTAAAGAAACCTACCCTGCTTGAATTTCCCCGAGTATGGCGGAGTATG
>NC_088646.1:21430590-21450590 GCF_964019385.1 Sycon ciliatum
CACCTCCGCCATTAGGCGAGGTATGGTGCAGGTAGGTCGATTAGAAGCGAACGCATGTGCCCCATACAGTGATACACTGATACAGTGGGCAATGAGTCTTCCATTCCATGGCCTTCGCAAAGAGGTAACCTCCGAGCTAAGCTCACGAGCAGTTTAAGGAGAAACTGCTTGAATGATCGTGCAACCCACACAGTCACAGTATTCCTTCTAATTGAAACTGTCGTGCATGATCTTCTTCCGTGTATACCGGTATTGCCAGTGGAAGTGCGACCAGTATAGACTGAGTTGAAGCCAGTGAACAGCGTATACACGCTACATGATTGAGGAATGCTCATTTCTGCCATAAATGTAGCGGAGGGTTAACCTGAAAACTACCCAAGGAGAATATGGTGATAATCTAGTAACGGTAAAACAAGCGCTACGCTTTGGATGACCCAGCCACCAGTAACGCTTGCTAGCTCAGCGCATCGCTTTATGAACTAGGGCGAGAGGTACAATGTAGCTCGACCGAGCACTCAGGCAGACGAAGACAAGCAAGTTACCAATAGGCAATACCGTAGTACTTGCTCCTCTTGACCGAGCTGGCGCGTAGCAGTAGCTTCCACTCTCTGCCAAAATGTGGTCATCAATGATCACGGAAGATGCCATGTGTTGTGGTTGGCTATGCTCCAGTCCTGATGGCTGCGGATAGTTGGTTTTGTTTCCCGACAGGATGCCGCACTGGATTCAAGACGCAATTCACATCTAGGGAATGTGACGTTTGTGGTCGAAAGTTCATAAAGAGAATCCCCTAGGCTAGGACTCTTTGCTAGGGGCCCTAGCAAAGAGTCCTACATTGTATATACAATGTAGTAGTAATATACAGTCAATAGAAATGAGTCATACAGTCATAAAGTTTGCACGGTAGGGTATTCACAAGTATTATTCCCAATGTCATAGTGCAGAGTCTGGGGCTGATTCATGCACAATACAGCCTACCACAGCCAGGCACTGGTACATTTACAATGTCATGTAGATCTACATTCAGTTTTTTTTTAATGGCTGTAAATACAGGCACTGGTACATACACTGCACTGGTACACGTACATATACACGTACATATACACGTACATATACACGTACATATACACGTACATATACACGTAGTTCTAGACGGCTGTTTTTGCAGGTTGTAGCTCGTAGATGTACATTGGCACCAGCTCCAGCCGAGCAGCACAATAATAGCTGCTGCCTGATACGACAACGCGCAATGGCACACATGTCGTGTAGAGTAAGTTTGTTAGTAGGGTGTAGACTGCACGGATGTATCGCGTAAGCAGCCATAATTAAGCACATGTGATGTGTTGTATGAAGTACGAGTAGTCATACTGTGTCATTCGCCTTCCTCCTTTCCTACGCAAGTCAAGGGCATTACTCCTCTAAGTCTAACATCTTCATCACCTCGTATTCAGTTTTCCTTTTGTCGTGTAGTTGCGTATATTACTTCTTCTCTTCTTTCGTCAGTTTCTTCTGTCATCGCCATGGTTAAAATAGTTCAAGCAGCGGGAACACAATTACACACGAAATGTCATTGAGCGTGGAATGCTGCTGCTGCTGATGGTGATGACAGCGACATTGTACCCGTTCTCAGAGAGAACAACGGAAGGACTTCACACCTCCTCAGCACAATGACCCGCGTTCACGCCCGGCACTGCATAATAGGAACAGTTCGGACATTCCACGGGGAGAATTCAATGTCATTGGTAATTCCGCTACTCTCTTGTCGGGTAGCGGTCCGCTTGGCAGCTTGTAAGCGGGTTCGGAACACCTGCTGAAGCCGAGTGCCAAAACTTCGCGGCGGGGCAAATCAGCACCGGCAATTATACGTATACACTTAAGTCATCGCAGGGCCACAGCCAGCAGTGATTTCTAGAGCTGGGATAGGACGGACAGACTCAGTGATAACGATACATAATGCATGTCTACACAGTTCTATAGCTGTGCCTGTGGTTTGCTGAGAAGTAGGAGACTGTCTAACAATACATAGCGTTACATACATGTGCATTCATGACTTTTTTTAAAGTTTTATTGTACTCATTGTACTCATAGTCATACATGCATTAGTGTACATTACTGTCTGAGTGCTCCGTGTACATGTCATGTCGTGACTGTAGTGCAATTGTACTTGCTATCGGATCATAATTGCATAGAACTTGGCGGACAAGGTGTTGTCTACGCCCTAGCCCTAGGACTAGAACTTGGAGGCCTGGAGCAGCAAAGAAAAACATCTGCCCCGAAGACTCAGCCTGGGGTATCAAAGACACTGTTACAGCGTACATACACGTGACTCATGGCCTAGACTAGTACTAGCCTAGAGCTAGGGTTTGAATAGTGCAGTGTGATGCGAAGTATGGTCCCTTCCTTCCCCTCCACGCGTGTACATGAGGAAGTTAGTTGCACTCAACCGCACAGTGCCGAAAACACAGTTTCCCCTCTTCCTGTTTACAGACTGTTTATGTTTGTGATGCATGCATGCGTGCACAGGGCCCACCATGACCAGAAATAGCCAGCGCCACGTGGCTGGTGCGAATGGTCCGCATCACTGAGCAGGTTACAGTCATTATCATGTACATCAGGTACATAGTCATTGCGGGTACATGTACATGTTGTCACATGACGTCTGAGGTCTACACGTCATCAAGGACATGGGCCAAGCAGAGCTAGAGTCTAGAGTAGAGAGTAGAGGAAATAAAAGGAGAACCTATCATCCGGAGCGAAACGGCAACGACGCGACTTCTCGCGCATTCACACTGGCTACCGCAAACGCCGAAAACCCGACACCGACACTTCTTCGCAGGCGCGTGCAGATGTTGTACCTCGTGGCGAGTAGAGGCTACTCCGTGTTGGGACCTGCGCGAACAAGGAACCGCCAAAGGTTACCTCGAGGCCACAGAAACGTTGACAAGAGCCCACTTGTTTAAAATGGAGTTGAATGAAGACCGTCAAGCGAGCTGAACGATGCCAGGGTAAAATTGGCGTTTGAGGTCGATACCATAATAGAATGAAATCATTGAGCGATGCAATGATGGCTAGACCGCCGAACCTTCACCAGTCCTATAGCCAATATCAGAACTACCACAGGAGTATCAGTGACACAATCCTCTACACGATCCGATAGCGGAATATGGCTTTTCTTCGGCTTCCCTCCCGTCGAAAATGTTGCTGAATGCTGAGTCGGTGCGGCATTTCATTTTCAATTCGTGTTAGTTGGTGCAGTATGGTGAGGATGAACGAGAGCTTTGAAACACCACGCGACAAGAACTATGACGTACAGGAATCCGAGTCATACAGTCCCGGTTGGCACTGCTGTATCACGTTGTAGAGTGCCAAGTCTTGTTCAGCCTACGACACGTAACGTGCGGCTGTTTCTGCGCAAAGCCTTTCTTCTTCGAGTGTGTCCAGGGCAAAAGCGCGTGCGTTCCTTCGTTCACTTAGGAGAAGAGAGGAGAAGAGAAGAGGGCCGTCGATTGTTCAATTTAAACCTGGGTCACCTTGGCCAAACAAACTACTTTCAGTGAACGATTACCCGTATTGCATTCAGTGCTGTGGGTGTCAGTGTGGGTGTCGGGGCTGCAATCGACATCATGTCTGAGCCGGTCTTCCGTCTCGAGGTGGGCCTACCGTGCCACACGTGAAGGTCTTGTGCAGTCCTTCCCCGATCTACCACAGACAGACTACCCGTGCATGATGGCAGATAGTCTAGGACACTCATAGACCACACAGCGGATACGCCATGCGCCAAGCTAGCGTCCGACTGTGATGCATGTCATACAGTATGCTATGCATGCTACAGGTGTGTAGCTACCGAGCACATTTTGTGGATGACCTTCTCGGCATGGCAGCAAGTCTCAGCTGAATCGGAGCTGGAAGAGGCGCACCGAACTAACTTACTTGAGCAAGTTGAGGACGCCAGTGAAACACAGTCGTATCGACCCACGACATATTCGCGTATTTCCCTCTGCAGCATGTCTCTGACACGCAGCCCTTGACTCGGAAAAGTGAATCAGAGATCGCGGCGAGGTCAAAGACAGGAATTTGGTCCTTCGCGAGATTAGCAATTCTCGCCCTGGCAGGCTCGAGAATCATTCAATGCAAAGAATGAGATCATAGGAAAGCTCATCCTTTCACTACGGCATGTTGCTACTGCTGATGCATCTGCTTGTGTCGGCTGTTTGGGCTGGCTGAAAAATGCCCAGCTCCGTCTCGGTCGCGTTGCCTTTACGGGGCGGTGACCAGCGCATAGGTACTCAAAGGGATTGCGCGATGGTGGAAATAGCAAGTGCTATTTTCTACCCAGCGAGGAGTATGCGCCAGCTGTTCGCCGATCAGTACGCGATTTCTTTCATCACCGACGGTGTCAACACGGAGCACTTTCATAACGTAGTATCCCTTCTCCGCTATAAATATGACCTGGTTGGACTGCAGAGGATCAGTTTTTCAGTGGTGCCCGCGGCTACGCTCCTCGCCAGTGGCTAAGAACATCCTGTTCAGAGAAAATACCATTTTACGAGAATGTCCTGTCCCAGAATTTCGGCAATGCTATCCTTGCTGGTGGCCATGCTGCTGGTATGTACCGAGGCTCGGAGCATCAGCGAACATCGGTCGAAACGAACGGTGGACAAGTGTGATTCGCCGTTTGTGAGGCGTCTGCTCGAGGATGGCAGCGGACAACAACATCCTTACCCGACATGCAATGATGGCAGTCCGTCAGGGTAAGCTCTTTGCATTCGATCAAACGCAAAATTCTCTCCGCTATGTTTTATCGGTATGTGGTTTGATGGTTTCAATATTATTGCTCTGCTCTTTCCTGTTCTCTCTTTCTCTCTCAGGTTTTATCTTCAACGTCCCACCATCGACAGCACGACCTGGGTGATCTATTTAGAAGGTAAGACACCTTCAGTTTGGTATCTGTACCAATATTGTGCAGTTACAAGTAGGCTACGGCCGGGGAGGTTCTGGAGTTGTCAGAAAACATTTGTACGTGCCTATCGTAGTTTTGTCGGCTCTTCTGCCTGGATTTCGTTGACAGATGCGTTAAGCCCATGGATCCTTCCATGAGTGACACGCGAACTGTAACTATTATTATTATTATCGTAGTTTCCCAGTCGAAATTTGCGTAGTACTTTCTTTAGCGAAGAAACGGGTTGTACATGTAAGTCACGGTGTTATGGTGGCGGGGATCGGAAATCACAATCCTTCGAATGCAACTGCAGGGGAAGCATTGACTCGACATGTCCCACATGGGAATGAGGAATTATTCTGGCTTTCGTCTTTTGTACATTTTCAGTCTGGCAAGCGAATGTTCTCCAGCCAGAGTAGCTTTCAGCGCCATACAATGCCAGCAGGTGGAAGTAGTTCGTGTTCAACACACGGATTACTTTACTTCTGAAGATGCCGAAACGCGATAGTACCGCTGCTGCGGTATGGCAAAGCGAAACGTGTGCTGGTAATTTGCATTGGAATGTGGGCTTCCAGCGAGAAGCCCACTTAACCAATGTTGTCCTAAGCTGAAGTGGCGTCAATTGAACATGTTGAGAGATGCCCAGTTCCGCTTAGCAAACACCTCTGTGCGGTGTCTAGTGGCACTAACATTTTCACATCCTCACTTGGATTGGCACCTTGGCCAGGGAATATGGGGATAATTATTTAAATGTTGCCTGAAAAGAACATGCCTGCCAAACCTAGATAAGGAAGCTTTGCAGTAAAAATACCATGTGGCTATGCTTGGGGGCGTCGTGCAATTAGTAGTCCGTAATGAAATTTATTCAGTGGAGTACAAGTGGTGCCACTGATAACAACATAGCTAGGAATGTGTGAGGGCTGGTATCAGCTGATAGTAGTGTGAATCCAGGTTGGTATCAGCTGAGAGGAGTGTGAGTCCAAAGCCGCAGGCTATGTAGGCGAGGAAATTGAGACTGATGAGACTGATCACTGGCTTTGCCATGCATGCACCTTTTCAACTTGTACAAGATCTCCAAGTTACTGGGCATGTCCTCCATCAACACACACCTGATTGCAGACATAATTATGTGTATAAGAACGCAGAGCACAATGGTGGTCATTACTTGTAAGCAGCTATGCTATGCAAAGAGTACCAGAAGCATTCACATGCAGGCAATCCTGACGAGGAGCCTTTCTGGGATTGAAGAAACACACTCAAAGCAGATCAAAAGGCTGGCAATGTTTACCCAGAAACGTGTGAAGTATTCCACAGTATTCCACACTGTCACACTTGCAAGAACACCTGTTACTAGAAAGTACGCACTGAGTTCAAATAAAGTAGCGACTAATACATGTATGGAAGCTAGGCCATAGGTCAAGGCATGCCAGAAGGATATTCTCCCTGGAAGCATCAGTTGTTCTTAATTGTATTCATTGGGTCTGCACAACTACCAAAGTGCAAAGGAAGTCCCTGTCTGGTGCGTGGGTTAAAGTTGCTTGTGACTGCAAAGTAGGCAATTGTTTGCTCAACCTGTGGTTAACC
Source organism: Sycon ciliatum (assembly GCF_964019385.1). Taxonomy (NCBI): domain Eukaryota; kingdom Metazoa; phylum Porifera; class Calcarea; order Leucosolenida; family Sycettidae; genus Sycon; species Sycon ciliatum. The sequence continues at coordinate 21,437,114 of NC_088646.1, forward strand.
TATGTATGTCAGTACAGGATATGAGGTCTTACTCGTAACTGGTGACTAGAGACTGCTAGCCTTCTTTGCCTGCATTCCAGCTTATGGTATCATCACGTGAATGCACAGCATGACATCCCAGACACACCTCCAAACAGCTTGTGGTGTCCGGAGTGTTAGGATAACCCACCCTCTCAATGCTGTAGCATAGCTTTAGCAGGCGAATGCGGGGTTATTGCTAACCAGCATTCAAACTGCTGTGTGGCAGGAGGACTGCCTTGTGGCTCATGAGCTCTATTGCCAGTTCTAGGAATGTGTTGTAGGATGACAGACCCGACCTTTTGGTCAAATATGGTCACCAGGACAAAGTAACCAAGCAATTTGTGTTGCCCCAGCTTTGCATTGCCAACCACTTGCTTCTAGTGCATGTCTTCTAGTGCATGCACTAGCAGATGGCAAATCATCAGGGTTCTGCATTCCTCCTTCCTACAATAATGGCTATTCCGCAAGTATCTTTCCGAAGGCTACTAAACTTCTTTGGTCCTCCTTTGAAAAGTTGACCTGCCCTAAGTGTAAGACCCTGTCAAGCACACATTACTAGTCATTCACAGAATACAGTGTACAGTGTGTAGTGGACAATGTACAGCATGCATATTGTCCAGGAAAACAGATCACATTGGCCAAGCAGCCTGGGTAGTGGTCGGTACGTGCTAGCTCTGCAGTGTGTGCACTGCATGGATGTAACCATTGTGACTAACTTCTGTGGCTTTCTGCTCCAAACCCGTGGTGGTGGCTGCTGCAGGTGGTGACTTCTGCGCTGATGCTGCCAGTTGTCAAACACGGCAAAGGCAGCAGCACGCTCGCACCTCATCCACAAACTGGGGCCTGCTGAAAATCCCGGGTAGCACAGAAAGTAAGTGTGTATTCCTGTGAAGTTGAGAGTGAGCGCAACGGGCGTGAGGTGATAATAGTCAAGAGTCATTACAACGCCCTGCATGCAAGTAGTCAGTCAGCCAGCCAGTAAGTTGCTACTTGTAGACGTGTTCATTGCTGAGCATACGTGTGTACATCACACACTGATACATGTACCTGTGGTGGATAGCTGTGGTAGATACCTGTGGGAGTCTCATCCTTATGCACAGTGCATTGCATAGTGCAAAAGATGTGTGCTCCTTAAGGCATGCAAGCAGGAAGCTACTGAAGTACTACTGAAGGTGTACTTTATGAACTGAACTAGTGACTGCAGCCACCTGCCAAAGTACTAAAGGCCTAATGCTTCTACCATTCTGTTTCTGTTTCGTCAGACCAAGGCATCCTTTCATCACAAGAGAGAATCAATCCTTATCTTCACTCAGCCAACAAAGTGTAAGTATTGGAAATGTACTATGACTTGTGGTTGAAGAAATTGATCAGCTTACGTTTTGCCGATGTAGTGCTTATAGGCAGTGGCAATTCAGATTTCAGAGTGTTGTCTTGCTTACACTGACTTACTAATGTTAGTTTTCTGCTCTTCGGTTCTGCATGGGTGCACAGGTATATGCCGTACTGTTCTAGCGATTTCTGGAGTGGCACACAGACTGGCCGTTCGAACAACGAAACCAGCGGTAAGTCCCACCAGCCGCACCACTGTGAGACTAAGACTAGTCGGCCAACGATCACCCGATTACAGGCAAAACATATTGTCCACATGAGCAGCTGATATGATTCATACGCTGTGCTTCTGTGTTAGGCATGTCATGCAGTATCATGATGAGAATCTCTTCCTTATTCTGTGCCTTCTCCGCGGCCAGGTGGTGAATTCGTGTTCAGCGGTGCTCTCATATTCCGTGCCGTTGTGGCGGACCTGATCAAGCGTGAAGGGCTCGCGACTGCAACGCGGGTCATCATCAGCGGAAGCAGGTAGGAAAGAGCTGTGCTGTTGAGTGCGAGAATACAGCCGGTTTTCTCCCCAGCTGAGTTACTTGATAATTATGGTCATCGGGTTGTTCACACACACTATAGAATACACAGGCTGTTTGGGTAAGCAGCCCGCGCTGTTCACGACACACTGTAGAGATTACACAGGCTGTCTGGGTCAGTGGGCTGTTGATAACGCAACACAGAATACACTGGCTGTTTGGGTCAGTGTCCCAGGTTGTTGATGACACTCTGTTGAGAGAACACACAGGCCGTCTGACCAACACCGGTTTGGTTTTCCTGCTCCTTTTGCAGCTCCGGTGGACTAGGTGTTCTGCTGCACATCGACTACCTGCGACAAGCGCTGATGAGTGCTGGCGCCGTGCCCGATCTGCGAGTGCAGGGCATCATGGACTCGGCCTGGTACGCACACGACGCCGCTAACTGCACCAAAACGGTCAACGTGGAGACGCGCAGCAGGAACTGCCTGGACACCAGCGCTCTCAACCAGATGAAAGCTGGCTACAGGTGAGGAGCGTGTGAACCGTAAAGGCTTTCCACCATTGTAAAGCAACCATGACCAAGCTGAACAAGCAACCTTACAATTTCCGGCATGCGGCCTGCCATGAGTGGTCATTCAGTTTTGCCTGGGAAAGGAAACTGCGGTGGGAACTGTCTCACACAAGACTAACCATTGTTCTTGTGCTTTACATTTGTATGTGCCAGGTACTGGAGTGGATTTGTTCCCGCGACGTGTACCCAGGCCAGCACAAAGCCGTGGCTTTGCTACATCGCATCCGTCCTGCGGCCTACCGTGCAAAGTAAGTCTTTGACTGGGGAACGCTGCTTTTCTGCTTCCTGTCGGCTAAGCCAACAGCCAAATTCAGGTGCCTTGTACACTGTACATGCAGTGTCAACTTGAATCATGTGCCCATAGGTGCAAGCTGCCACAGTAGCTAGGAGAGCAAACTGACAAAGAGTGGTATACTACTCCTGTTGGTTTCCAGCCCAATCTCCTACTTTATGGTCATGTGAAGGTGTGACAACTTCCTCTGGCCTTTGTCACCACTTCCTGGGCAGCAAAGAGTTTACAAGAAGTCGATGCCAGTCCTACAAGTAGTTTCTAGCTGAGTAGGGAGACTGGCACAGTCACACCATCATGACTTCACACCTCTTTTCTTCATTTCTCGTCCCTAGCTGTCACAGTCCTTAGAATAGTTCTCAAACTGTCTATCTGTGTGTATTGTATGCGTCACGTAATTGTTGCCCAGGTGATATATTCGTCTTCCAGTGGTATTATGATAGCTACTTCACTCGACTTACGGAGGTACCATATCTGCTGGAACAAGGCTTCGTGGCGTCAAGGACCCAATACCATAACGCGGCACAGAAGATTCTCAGCTTGTCCAACATGGTTCGCAAGAGCTTGGCTGAGCAGAAGAGCATCAACGGTTCGCTACTGACGTGAGTCTCTCCGCCAACTGGGGCATTTGGCTGACCTAACCTGACCAGACTTGACACACATGTAAACGTACTTGAATTCGGTGCCAGACAGATCTTGCAATCAAAGTAGCTAGAAGAATGTGTACTGTGTGCCTGGCCCTGAGCACAGCAAGTAAATTCCTATTTCCATTTCTGATTCCTTGTGCAGGATTGCTGTTCTCCCAACTTGCTTCAGCCATGCCAATCTTCTGCTGGAAAGGTGAGATACAGTACCATCATACAGTACCATCACGCTATCAGTGCCACCATGGCCTACAATAAATTCAATACTGCTAGGATTTCATTGTGCAGAATTTGGAGCTACTGCATCGATATTGACTTCCTTACTGACATACACATGTGGTCTGCCGTGGCGTAGGTCAATGTCTTAGTGTACAGTACATGTACTGCACATGCACTGATGCTCAGCTGGACCTGTTGAAGGCACACTGATTCTGTCAGAAGATGTGTGACTGTACTTCAAAAGTATGTGAATATTTGAGTGCTTGGTTACGTGCAAGTACATTAGCAACAAATGTGTGCCCGGCAGGCCTGGAATCATGGGTGATGGGATGACGGAGTCACGGAGTCATGTTTTGAACAACTAGCCTGCCAGTGACGGTGACATTTCAGCAGCATGCATGCTTAGAACCCCTAAGAGCTCCTTCTGCAGTTCTGGTTTTCCGAATGATTAATTTTGTAATGTTGTGGATTGCTATGTGTTGTGCTGTGTGTAGCTGGACTAATCCAATGCCGTATGGAGCTACTCTAGCCAAAGTAGTGGAATGTCACAGCCTCAGCACCAGTGCACCGGAATTTGAGAGAAGATGGGAGGCACTGGAGTGCGGCAGGAAGAAGCGAGCGTTCTATCGGCACAACTGCCGCGATCCCACCGTGGAGAACTCGTCATGTCCCGTACCCAGCGATCATGACTTCTACACCAAATTCAGACAGGCAATCTCGCAAATCCCCGGCGTGTCTCGGCACTGTACGTTAGTCCTGACCAATCTCAGTTCGTAGTGTGTTCATCAGGACCCGACCACTGACATGCCACCCATCTCCACCAGTCCAGAACAATTATATCTAAGTTATGTTACTCAGTGGTAGACTGGACATGACACCAGCAATGACAGTTCTGATTAGGCCAACTACTGAAAATGCAGTACTAACACGACATTGCTCATTCCATTCCACGCCTTAGCTTGAGATTGACGACTGCATTCCCTAGAGTTCATGCATACCGGTACACAACAGACCACTGGACTTTTCCCCACGTTCAATATCCCCCTATCATCCCCCACGTAAAATATTTCCCTATCATTATTCCTAATTATTCGGCCAAGTGAGCACTTGATCAGATTCAGAATTAACATTAACTCAATTTCCCTCCTTGACTCAAAAATCTTATTACCGGAATCTGTGAATTTACGTCGTCCATTCCTTTGAATACCGTATTTCAAGTGTTGACAGGAGCTATGTATTCTCTATTTTACAAAGCAATGCTCTGTTGTGTTGTGACTTGTGAGAGGTGCTGCTGCTGATTGGTGTGGACAGTGGTGATGTTCCCAAAGAATGCAAGGATCAGTAGTGTGTGTGGGGGGGGGGGGGGGGTATAACAAGAGACAAGGCACAGACCCGAGAGTGCTGGGAAGGGAGGCAACATCAAACATCAAACATCAAGCTGTGCATGTACCGTCATGTACATGTAGTTGTGATTTGTAGATCTAGTGAGTAGTGTAGTACTTCTTCTATCAAAAACAAAAACAAAAAAACTCAAGAACAAGAACAATGGGGACAGGAATCCAATGAATGCACAGCCGCTGACTACATAATTGTACATGTACCTACTACACTGGTCGTACATGACGGTGTTACTAGTATCTTGACCAAGGAGTCATCCACCTCAGTCCTCAGCTCGGCTGTACTGTGTACACCTGTGACGGTGGGTGACTTTCACTGGTCAGGATGTGTGACAGAATGTTTCAAATACAGTATACAGTGTAATTGCCATGCTGGACTGCTGCTGTCAGGGTCACCAGGGCTGGCCAAGTAACAGTTGGAATGGGGTGTGAAATTACAGACTAATGACTGCCCATTAATTGAAGAGTATCTCCTGCACCTGATCAGGCGGATTCCAAGCCAAGCAGTCAACAGAATCTACTACAGTATCCATTGGTAACGTGAGCATCCCCTCACCAGTACACTCTGTCCTGCCAGTGTTGCCACTAAGCTTGGCAGTGTTCAGTCTGGTAGTCCTTGCTTGGTAGTTAAGGGGATTGTCAAAGTTTATAATTAAAGGCCAGCACTTAGCGTAACATGACACACCCACACAGTATGACCACTGAACTGCAAGCTACATAGTATTCATGTAGTGATGCACGTACATGTACATGCACAACTATCCCCTGTAATGACACGACTTACAACACTGCCTTCATGTAGTGGAACTTGAAACTGTTGGCATTTCAAGTCTACATCATGCCACAGTGCAGTGAGTTCACATGGCACACAGCCAATACGCCTTACTTTCAGTGTACTGTGTATGCCACATAGCCAATAAGCCTAATTACTACCAGTGTATGTCACATGGCCAATAAGCCAATGTATGACTCACAGCTAATAAGCCGTACTGTCAGTGCCAAGCATGCAAAGCAGCCAGGAACCCTGCAGTCACGGCACTTTTGGCACAATGACGACATTAGCCATGCCGACACCAAGCTCACAGCACAGTACAGAGTGGGACAAAGAGTACCGACAGTCCACACTGCCATGCACTGCAGAAACCTACTTTGGTCAAAACACCATAATTATGCAGTGGGCGGCCATTGCATGAAATGACACCGGCAATGCATTCCAAACCCAGTGTGTTCAGAAGGAATACTAGCTGAGCATTACAGCCTCTCTGCCGTCAAACTATGCTAATTTCCTCAGACTTAGGCCTCTTGCATAAAGTTAGCCCTGATAAGCTAAAATGTCCTCTACATCATATTGAGTTCATAAGGCCGCAATATAATACGTCGTTTTCATGTATGTGGAAGAAGCCAGTGGATCTTGAACCTTTCGTCAAAGCAAACCTGTATGATCCTGTCGTGACGCTAGTTGTGCCTGCACATAATATCCAAGTCACACAACCTATGTGCACACCACACACCCTACAGCTACTAGCCATTTTCTGGGCACCCATAGTCAACTGTTTGCCTTTCTCATAGCAACAAGCAAGTCATGGCACACAAAGTAGTCCAAATGTCCAATTCCTGCCTAAGTACGTCCTGGATATATTTCACTGATCGAATTGTACAGTCATGTACTTTGCGAGTATGTACATGCCCTCGGAGGTCAGAAGGCAACTCAAGTCATTCAATGTGTGTGTGTGTGTGTGTGTGTGTGTGTGTGTGTGTATGTATGTATGTATGTATGTGTGTATGTGTGTGTGTGTGTGTGTGTGTGTGTGTGTGTGTGCGCGCGCGCGCTCGTGCGTGCATGCAGGAGTGCGTGCGGGCATGTGTGAGTTTCACTCCGGCAGTCAGTCTCTAAAGCGCCCGTCCAAGCTTGGCTGAGTTAACAATACTAGTTTGGACAGTGTGTTGGCTCATACTGGCTGTGGCTGCATGATGACCCTGATGGGATACATCTGGTGAACTACCTGATCAGGTGGGTATCGCATTCTGGTGATCACTATGAACTGGAAGTCTTGAACACGTCCACGCATGAAGTTAGTCTTCTCATAGGCCTTGCCATCTTCTTTTCGAATCAGTGACTCGTAGCTGGAACAACAAATCCAACACAGAATGCCTACAGCTGGTTGCATGTTTCGCCACCTGGCACTTCCGTCCCAATGAAAATATCCTCCCAAAATACCACATCCATGGAAATGCAAGATATCAACACGCTCATTAAAGTATGCTTCTAAACTGTCCGTTCTTGTTTCGTCTTGCAATATGGCTGTCCGCGGCCAACCCTGCACTGGTTATGGCTGATGTGAGGTGTTGAAAGCCTGTGTTAGCCTGCAAAAGACCTGCACTAGCATGCGCTAGCATGCGCTAGCCTGCACTAACCTGTGTTTATCTGTGCTGACCTGTGTTAACCTGTGTTGACCTGTGTTAATGCCGGTCTTTAGAGCCAGGTGGTCTTTGTTCACAGGTCGTAATACAGTCATGTAGACCCTGGTGTGCAGGCTGAAATGACCGGTCTCATCAGACATGCAGGCAGTTTCCTATCACTGTGATATGATGTGACTGTACTGGCAATGCTGTTTCAGGGGTTCAGCGCATGAAAATCCTCCAACCGCAGCTACTGGAGTTCCGCATTTTTATTTTATATTCTTGCAGCATTGGCTAGTTATCAATAATGTAGGTTTGTAGTCGGGCAAACCGTAGTTTTCGCCGTGGACCGAGCAAGCCGGCCACGCGGCCGAGGCGGAGCAACAACCGGCGGGGCTGTACGCACAGCCGCCCTGGCTGCCCCTTTCAGCATGGGGCGATCGCACGCAGGACCAAGGAGGTTGAGGGCACTCTTGTCTCCTGCTTGTTGGCACAGCAGCAACTCTTTGCCCTTGCGCCCTTTGAGGGTTTTTTTGAGGTTTTCGTTTCATCATGGAGCTCTCGCAGACTCAGCTGGCCGTCATCAGGGAGGCAACGGCCTCCGCAGTTTCTGCTGCTTTAGCTCAGCTCGCGCCAATCTCGCAGGAGCAGCACACTACAGCGGACCCCACACCAAGGGTGGAGGACCAGGCCGCGACGAGTGTTCAAGGTATGTTTCCTGTGGCGCCCAGGCTGCCCTCTTGTGTGGCCCAAGTGTCGGTGGACATCATGCGCAAGATTAAAAGCGTTGAGTATGTTGACCTGGCTTCGGTCCTGCCCAGTCGTGCCGTCTCGTCTGAACCTCCTGCCAAGCGTATTCGCCTGGACGAGAGCGCAGATTCGGCTGTATTCATTTCCACAGTGTCCACACCACGGAGGAAGATCGAGACACTGGCGGACTGGACCGAGGCCTGGTCGATATTTAGTATCATTGCCTGTGACGGCGCTCCTGGTCCTTGCAGTGGCCTCCTGGAACACCAGCTCAGAATTATCCAGGCCGCGCAAAAATACCGCTTTGCTGCGGTCCAGGAGTACGACGTGCTCTTGCGCCAGGTGATGGCAAAGGACCACACCCTCAGCATTGGAGATATGCACACTGAGCTGTATACCCAGTGCTTTACCGGGCAGGCACTGAGTTTTTGCAGCAAATGCAAGAGGCCTGGCCACTCTGCCACGTCATGCCTGGCGAAGGCATCTCCGCAAGCGCCTTTTCGTGCCCCCTGCGGCAATGCAGTGCCGAAACCTGTGTGCAAGCAGTACAACAAGGGCAGCTGCACCTTTGCCAACTGCTCGTATTTACACCGCTGCACCTTCTGCCAAGGGGCTCACAAGGCCATCGAGTGTCCCTCACGCAGCTCTGCCTAATCTGCCCAGCCTGCCCGATTCCTCGTCGCCACCGAGTAGTAAGTCCTGTCTCACATCTGTTTTCACCCCTGTAAATGTTTTGGCTTTAGAAGCTGAACTAGCTGGCCACCCTGATCGTGCTCTTGCTGATACCATTTTGTCTGAGTTACGCGACGGCTGTCGTGTTGGGTTCTCCGGTAACCGCTCTGCCTCAATTGTTTCGAATAACCTTGCTTCTGCCTCGGCAAACCCCAATATTGTGGACGCTTATCTAGAAAAGGAATGCAAGCTGAATCACACTAGTGGCCCATTTGACACCCCTCCTTTTGTCTCCCTGCGCACCTCTGGCATGGGCGTAGTGCCCAAGAAGGATGGCAGTCACCGATTGATTATGCATTTATCTGCCCCGGCGGGGAATAGTGTTAACGATTTTATTGATCGCGAAGCCGTTTCCTTTTCCATGATTTCCATTGACACTGTCTGTGACTATGTTAGGCGAATGGGCCGCGGTGCCCTTCTTTGCAAGGTTGACTTGCGGCATGCGTTTCGCATAATTCCTGTCCATCCAGAGGATCGCCCATTACTACGTATGTGCTGGCGTGGCAAATTTTACTTTGATCTGGTATTACCGTTTGGCTTACGTTCTTCCCCATTCATATTCAATCGCTTTGCCGACGCACTTGCTTGGATCTTACGTAAAAATTACTCTGTCGACAATCTGGAGCACTACCTAGATGATTTCATTAATGTATCTCCCCCGGCCTCTTTTATCCCATCGTCTACCGCTGCGGTGCACATGGCAACCATCTTGCAAGTGTTCGACAACTTGGGCATTCCAGTGGCGGAAGGCGCAGACAAAGTGGCAGGTCCCAATACCACGTTGACAGTGCTCGGCTTGCAGATCGACACCATTGCCATGGAGATGCGTCTCCCAGCACCCAAACTTCAGGAACTGCGGCACCGGCTTGCTAACTGGAGTATCACGCAGCATTGTTCAAAGCAGGAACTGCTATCTCTTATTGGACTCCTGGCATTCGCGGCAAAGGTGGTCCCGGCCGGCAGGACATTCCTGCGCAGGCTGATCGATCTCAGCTCCTCGGCAACCGGTTTGCAGGACACCATAGCTCTGACAGCAACTGCACTGTACTTATGGTTTGATTCATAGGGTGGTAAATAGCTTATGTACCAGCCTGCTATGTCGGATACCACTAACCATGCATCAACTTTGCGCCAGGCGTGAACTGACGGTGTTGGTGGTGAGAAGGAGAGCTCTTTGCAAGAGTAACTTTGCAGCTTAGAGAACATGTGTGGGCAGGCTTGTATTTACCGCCATATTGCCAGGTGTGAATTTACCACCATATGAACCCACCTATATATATTAAAAAACATGAATTACTAGCCAGAACTTACACACTTTCCTTCATAATGGACTTGTCCATGACCGCAGAGAGCAGTCCGGGCCGCACCAGGTTGAAGGAGCGCTCCACGGCATCCCACATGTCCGCATCCAACATGTCCATTACAGTGGGCTTTCCAAACCTGCAGAACAGAGGATGTGCGACAACAAAAAGTGAATGAGCGACAACAAAACAGTGATGGTGCAACAACAGCTTGTGAAATACCTATAGCACACGGGGACTTTATAGCCTAAGTTTGCGAGCATGCAGCACACGTCCACAGCTTCAAAAGTGGCTGTTTGGGACACCTGTGCTTGTAGGCCTGAATCTGGTTTTCCAATACCTGAGTAGTGCACTTCAATGTACAGGTTCTGCTGTTGGTGGAATCAGTACTGCTGGTTAGGTTGATGGATTAACCTGATCTACTAGACTACGATGGCTACTTTCTACCGGCTACTGAGCGGTTTCCACTGGAGCTCGGATTTGGAGGTAATTTCTTGCCGTTTCTAGGTGGAATTTGACCGCATTTTCTTGCCCTCCGGGTTAGTTGGGCTCACTGTGCCCAAAGAATGAGTTTGTTTCAACGAGGTTTGCCTCTGTGAAGGCCACAGCTAGAGCAAGAACGCCGGGAGATTCCTTCATTCCGCCGCTTAGCCGTCGTCTTTGTAGCTTTGTTTCTTTGCCTGGTTCGCTACGTGTGAGATTACCAAAGTCTCTCTCTCCCCCCCCCCCCCCCCGCTACATGTAGGGCTTTGTGTGACGTTTCGCACATGTCATGGTGTGGATCAGCGCGTGCGTATGAGCACTGCTGCTACTTCGCAGTAGGTGTGGAGGCTCATGTGATGTTTGGCACTACTACATAGTGTGGATCAGGGCTTGCATATGACAAGTCTGAACTGACTTGCGATGTGTGTCTTTGCAAGATTTTGTTCCGCACGGCCTTGCATAGTGCTTCTCCAATTAATATGTTGCCAGCGCTCTTTGCAGTGGGATGATTGGTGGCAGGCAACGGATACGCCTGATCTGATCTTGATGTCTAGCTGATCGTGACTTCTAGTGTAAGAGCTGCCTGGCCCTCGGAACAGCTGGTTCAGGATCACCTCAGGAGACTGATGACTCCACGTTGAGACCCACTATGAAAGGAAGGGTCCGAAATCACGTTCACGAGCCGTCATTAGATGGCCCGCTGGTGCCACGTCCGGAGGAGAATATTACGGCTAGTGTAGATGTAATACACGCTGAGGACATACCCTAGCAACCTTACAGATCCCAAGCAAGTGGATGATTTCTCGACATCTTTCTGGCCTGGGCAGCTCTCTGCAGTAGATACGGAACAGCTGATTGACACAGCTTACAAAATGTGCACAATACCGTCCAAATGCATTTCAAGTTGTACGGGGAATACAGGACGGCACTTAATCACAACTCTATCTTCATTAAACTCCTGCTTTGGTGGCGACAGAAGCAACCAGCGGAAGGCGTCCAGCATAGCGACTGTCTTTTAAGCACCCATGTTACAGAGGCTGAGTACTGAGTCCTTAAGATATGTTAAACTTCTTAAACAGTGACTATCACAATGGTCTTCCGGAGATATTACAGGGTCATTGAAAGACGCAGACATCATCCACACCTCCAAACAGCCAAGGTCAGGTAATACACCACTCCACACCCTATCAGATGACGGCAGTGGTGGCTTACATTTGCTAACAGACATGGTTGATAGCAAGACAGTCAGAGATACACTGAAGGAGAGGCATCCACCAGCAGAGGCAGTCGACGAGGATGCCGTTATACCTAGCCAGCCCCCACCGCAACCCCATCCAGTCTATTTTCAAAGTGGCCTTTGGCGGGAGGTAATTCAAAAGGCAGTGGTTCATATTAGCCCAAGTACACAGGCCCCTGTGGTGTGGACGCAGAAAATTGGTGACTGATGCGTCGAACATGTTCAACCGAAGTCTGCGGATCGTTTGTGACTGGTACGCCGGTGGTGGGATGTCCTGATGGTACAGGGACCAGCATTCGGCTATTTAGTGAATCCAGCAAAGTCTGCTTTCGTCATGAAGGAGAGCTGCCTCGTTGAAGCGAGAGATCTTTTCAGGATACTGGAGTAGCCATTTCGTCTGAGGGAGTGCGGCATTACAGGACTCCGCTTGGCTATGAGCTATATAATTATGCTACGAGTATATACTATATGCTATATGCTGTGTACTATATGTTGGAAATAACCCACTCTATTCAACCGCATCTAAAACCCTGCAGACCACCATGACCACTGACCTTAACGAGCCCAGCAATGCTTGCCGTATGCTGTTTGCCTCCATGTCCTTAGCCCGCATCGTGTTCAGATAGTTGGTATCTCTGTACTTGAGGAACGTAGCGACTTGCTTTGTCTCATCGATTATCAGAGGCCATCTGAAACAGTAAGCCACAATATGCAATGCAGCTTTTAGATGGGTATCTGTGTTACCAACACTTTCCCTCAAGACACAGTGCAACAGGACTGTAATGCCAAGCCATAATTGCCTGCTTGTTTTACGCGTCTAAGGTGCAAACAACCAGAAATAGACCATTGAAATTCACACAACAAATGACGATGACAGGTACGGTGGCAGCAACATTAATTTTGCTGGCTAACATGCTGAGCTATCCGACGGGTTTATACAGCCACAATGGCTAGGCCATCCATTTCAGCAAGGGAAAGATTTTCCAACAATATTCGGCATACCTATCCTTGGCCAATGCATACTATAATATTATAGCAATAAATGATCCTAACATTTCACGCGCTAAAACTGTCCCGAGCCACTGAGAGATGCTGCACTTACTTTCCAGACGTCTTGATCTTGTCACCCACATCGCGTATGAGTACATCATCGAGCTCCCGCAGCACCACCTTTAGACCAACCAGGTCTTCCGGGTTCTCTGCAGCAGCAGAACACGTTGTGGAATCTCACATAGGAAACTGCTGACAAATAGAAGGAACTTGAAGACTGACGATCTTAACAGTCTTGTCAAAATCAAAAGATTTGCCGGCTTGGAAGGAGGGAATAACGAATATCTATACAGTGAGGCATGAAGGGTGATAATAGAAATTGTCAGCAATCGTATGCGATCACTAATGGACTGATTGTAAGTTCATGTATGTCTCTGACCAGGGCATGCACATCTACATTTTTGTACACAATGAGGACATTAGTAGTAGCCCCTTACCCTCCTGACTCTGCTCGCGGGCTGTCAGCCGTGCCTGTGCAAGTACAACGTACAAAAACAAACAGTGTACAATCATGTACATGTACATAG
>NC_088646.1:21453090-21488090 GCF_964019385.1 Sycon ciliatum
GTCGATTTCCAATCGAGAGGTTGCGGGTTCAATTCCCGACGATTATGGTCGCACACGTCTTTCTTCTCTTTCTCGGACTCTTCCTGGCTTTTCTTTCATTCTCCTGGGTGGTTACCAACAGCCAGTGTATGCCGGAGTATGTGGTGTGGTGTGTGTGTAAGAAAAAATGGAAAAACGAAAAATAAGGATTCACTGACCAGAAAAAGTCACTTCAAACAGCTGTGTGGTGGATACCAGGCTAAAAATAGTGGCGGTCAATTCATCAGCCTTGCAAGCTGTTGAATGGTGTAATCCCAGCACAAGTTGCTATGTCTATCATAGCTGTTCGCTATCATCGCTTCCACGATGGGCGTGTCTGAGGTCTGAGGTGTGTGTGTGTGTGTGTGTGTGTGTGTGTGTGTGTGTGTGTGTGTGTGTGTGTGTGTGTGTGTGTGTGTGTGTGTGTGTGTGTGTGTGTGTGTGTGTGTGTGTGTGTGTGTGTGTGTGTGTGTGTGTGTGTGTGTGTGTGTGTGTGTGTGTGTGTGTGTGTGTGTGTGTGTGTGTGTGTGTGTGTGTGTGTGTGTGTGTGTGTGTGTGTGTGTGTGTGTGTGTGTGTGTGTGTGTGTGTGTGTGTGTGTGTGTGTGTGTGTGTGTGTGTGTGTGTGTGTGTGTGTGTGTGTGTGTGTGTGTGTGTGTGTGTGTGTGTGTGTGTGTGTGTGTGTGTGTGTGTGTGTGTGTGTGTGTGTGTGTGTGTGTGTGTGTGTGTGTGTGTGTGTGTGTGTGTGTGTGTGTGTGTGTGTGTGTGTGTGTGTGTGTGTGTGTGTGTGTGTGTGTGTGTGTGTGTGTGTGTGTGTGTGTGTGTGTGTGTGTGTGTGTGTGTGTGTGTGTGTGTGTGTGTGTGTGTGTGTGTGTGTGTGTGTGTGTGTGTGTGTGTGTGTGTGTGTGTGTGTGTGTGTGTGTGTGTGTGTGTGTGTGTGTGTGTGTGTGTGTGTGTGTGTGTGTGTGTGTGTGTGTGTGTGTGTGTGTGTGTGTGTGTGTGTGTGTGTGTGTGTGTGTGTGTGTGTGTGTGTGTGTGTGTGTGTGTGTGTGTGTGTGTGTGTGTGTGTGTGTGTGTGTGTGTGTGTGTGTGTGTGTGTGTGTGTGTGTGTGTGTGTGTGTGTGTGTGTGTGTGTGTGTGTGTGTGTGTGTGTGTGTGTGTGTGTGTGTGTGTGTGTGTGTGTGTGTGTGTGTGTGTGTGTGTGTGTGTGTGTGTGTGTGTGTGTGTGTGTGTGTGTGTGTGTGTGTGTGTGTGTGTGTGTGTGTGTGTGTGTGTGTGTGTGTGTGTGTGTGTGTGTGTGTGTGTGTGTGTGTGTGTGTGTGTGTGTGTGTGTGTGTGTGTGTGTGTGTGTGTGTGTGTGTGTGTGTGTGTGTGTGTGTGTGTGTGTGTGTGTGTGTGTGCATGAGCATGAGTGTGTGTGTGAGAGAGAGAGAGACGCAAGGATAATGTGAATGGAAATTCATCCAGAGAACAAGATTGTAACAGCAAAGCACAATTGCTACAATCATATTGATGGATTGTACATGCATTGATTGATAGGCAGTTTATGACAATTCACACATTGGGGTACATGAACGTGGAACTTGGTCAAGCCCTGCACTTGCACTGTCTCACCGCTTTGTCTCGGCCGCTTTCAGTTCACTCCAGGCCTTGTCCCGTTTCTCCCTCTCCAGCGAGAGGTTTGAAAGTGCAGTCTCGGTGCTGGCCAAGTCCCAGTTTGCCAGGACATCACGCACCGCGTCTTGACTGGCAATCTGCAATACAGAGATATACCGTGGATATGCCACCGATGGTCAAACTGCTGCTCGTCGGTGACCAGTTCTGAACAACATAAGATTAGTATGCCTAGAGTGCACTCTACTCTGGTGTTATTATGGCTTCATGACATACACATAAAATTTTACTACGCCATCTTGGTAGGTTTAGCCATGACCGGCCATCTGGACCTTGATTTGAAAGAGAAAAAACCAGTTGACTCATCCAATTCATACAAAACCGGTGTCATATTCAGATGTCATCCTGCTGATGCGTGTGAGTATCAGAAGGCATATCATTACACAAGCTAGTCAGCCCAGCTAGCTGCCGCCAGTAGACTGTCACCGTATTGTATGTGTATTGCTGCAGAGCTTTCCCAGAGCCATTGACCGCGTTAGACCCACACGACTATGTTAATGCTAGAAGTGTCATACACTCGTACCTCGGTTATCCGGACCCCGAAGTTACGGGCACTTCGGTCTACCGGGCACCCTTTGGGTGAGTTTCAGCAGAAATATCACTACTCTTTTGTCACTTTTGTGGAAATAGTGACACCATATGCCATAGCCATGGCCTTTCCCCATCAACATGTATGTCAGTCCATGAAATAACGGTCGGACATCGGACATTTTCCGACCATTTTCGGTCGCTGTCCGGGCAAAATATTCATGCGACGGACAAAGTGTCCGATCTATCCGATACAAAAAAGTATCATAAAACGACTCCCCTCTACAGTTGTGCTGCAATCAGAAATGGCGAGTTCAGTTAGGGAAGAGAAAACTGAGGTGGCCGCGATGGCGTTCCTCCTAGAAAGAAGCTCTGTGGCCACTTGTGACAAGTGGACTGCTGATCGCCACAAGGACCTTTTCCGCATCCATTTGGTTGGAGTATGAGACATGCAGAGATGATCGCGCAGGGGTGAAGAGCTTAGGTTCAAGGTTTGTTTGCGGTTCGCCGAGAAAATTTGTTCGTCCAAAAGTTTCTCTGAGTCCTTCATCGTTGGGTCAAGAAATTTGAAAACTTCGGCTTTCAAAGACATGTGTGGCAAAGCGGTATGTCGGGGCATGTCCGACCAATTGAAGAAGTGTCAGGAAATTATGTCAGAACGACCATGATTTCTTATCACGTGGCCTGTGCGTGATTTGGAGCGACAGACATTTCGAAGTTACGGACAGTTCCCGGTCCTGGACCGCCCGGATAAACGAGGTATGAGTGAATATACGCGATCGCTTTTCAAAAAATCCCCCATGTGCATCCCGTAACTCGGGTTGCGACTGACCTGCTCTGGCTTTGCACCGTCCTCAGCATGGAGCCTGGGATCAGCTCCACAATCCAGTAACGCCTGCATAGGGCATACCGGCCATCAGCACAATCACTATCATTGAGCCAGCATAACGTTCCCTCAGATCTCATACACCGCGCAGTGTTTAACACCAAGCAGCCTATGCTAAGGCACCATACATCAACTGGACACTATTACAACACGTTTCTAGTGAACAATACGATCCTCAGAGACACATTTGAATCTATGATAATATGAAGAAGACCCTAGCAGACTGAAAAATGCTTTCACAGAAAATCCAGTTCCTATTCTAAATACATCATTATGAAAACGGTCAAGTACCTGTACACAAACCTTACCACCATTATAGGTTAACTTACTTTGACTGTGTCAAGGTGCCCTGCAAAGGCTGCGCGGTACAACGGCGTTCGACCGTAGCCTCCCTTTGAATTGGGGTCCGCGCCATACTTCAGCAAAACCTGGATGGCTTCGGTACTGCCGCCAGCCGCGGCTTCTGACAATGGAGTGTTCTTGTTGGCGTCCTCGCAGTCGGCCAGTTTTGTCTGCCGGTTACGAACATACGAGTTCATCTGGTCTCGCGTCAAGCCATCTTTCGACTTAGCCTTTGCCTCCACTGTCGCCACAGATTCCACCTAAAGACCTCACACAGATGAAACAGAAAGAGACAACGTTAAAAGGCTCAACACTTAATTTCATTAGCCTCACGGTCAACACACATGCACAAATTTAAATCACCGCAAACTGCCCCCTGCATTGTTTGCATGATGGTGATGGTGGTGTGTGTGGGGGGGGGGGGTCGTCATGAGGGGTGGTGAGGGGTCATGGCGGTGGAGTGGCGGTAGCAGCTGCGGCAGTGACAGTAGCGGAGGTGAACTTCATTGCAGTGATGCATGATCTTGCAGCCAGATTCAGGTATCATGCAGGTGCATCAAAGTATCACCCAAACAACCAGCCTAGGCAGCCACAGTCTCACCTCTTTGAAGAGCTTTGCGATGTCTTCTAGATCTCCATCGAACGCTGCTTCCAGCATTCTCTTCTGCCTGTTGGCCTCCTCGCGTCTCTTGCGACGCTCCTCAGCCTCACGCTGTCTCTGCTCCTCGGCTTCTTTCTGCTCCCGCAGCATAATCTGCCGCCACGCCTGTAGGCAATGCGCCGAGATACATGATGCAATAAATTGTACATGGCATGCACATAATTATGATGTCACCAATTATAGTAGATGTACATGTACATGCATCCTGATTTGCCCAGCATGCATTCACACATGCAACTAAACACAGCAACTGTCGGACATTCCAGATAGATGTTAAAATGAGGAACATCCGATCAGTGCAACTTATCTGTCCATCTACAAGTACTTTATTGTAGTGCACCGCTTTAGGATCTGCGTCTGCGCCTTGATCCTTGAAGGGTGGTGGTGTTCGTACGGATGCGGAAAACTCGGCCTCTAGCCGAGTCTGACGCGAACCGTGAATTTTTTACACAAGTAGTGAGCATACATCATGGAAGAGCATGACCACCTTCTGCACTGGCAATGCCTGGATTAGGGTGATTGCTGATGGTCCATGACATCATACTCGGGCATACCTGTACAGCTGTGGCCAAAGAAATCCGACCCACGGCCACGTGCTGAAAGCAGCGCCAAGGCTCATGTAGCACTGTACTCGCCTTGGCTTTAGTGCTGCGTGTATGTTAGTTTTGCATGCTCACCTCCTTCTCGATTCCATCCATTTCATCCTTGTACTGTTGCTTCTTGAGGCGCAGGCCAGCAAGCTTTCGCCGAGCAAGAAATCTCCTTACCAAGCATTGCAATATGCGCGCCGCAGAATCCTCTTTCGTCCAGACGTTTGCTTTCGCCTTTGTTGCTGAGGCCCCTGCTGCAGCTTTACTCGGACCTTTCGTCCCAGCCTGTTTAGTTGTCTGAGGCTGCACCTTCCCGCCTCGAGCCGGTGCAGCCCTTCCCCTGGCATTCCCTCCCCGGACAGGTCCCACTCCACGTCCCCTGGTGCTAGCTGCTGCTGCTGTGCCGCCTCTTCCTGCTGTTGCTGCTGCTGTCCCTTGCCTTGTGCCGGCAGCCTGATGGGATGCCGCGTGGGAACTTCCCCGTGCGGCGGCCGGAGCAGCCGTCCTCCCGCCACGCGCTGCTGTTGCCCTCGCTCCAGCGGGTGGTTTGGTGGTCGAGGCAGTCGCAGCTGCTCGTTTAGGAGGCATTTTTAGGAGGTACCAGTAAGTCAAATGAAATGTAACCTTTCTCCAATCTTGCACAGCACAGACAGCTCAACGGCGGAGCTGAGCGCCTAGCGCCAGAACTGGTTCTCGAGCATGCTTATGATGCTCAGGACAGTCATGTCGATCACTCAGTCTCTTCGGCGCTCGCGCTTCGAGCCTAGCAAAGAGCACGAACAGATCGCAAAGACAAGTGGCAGAAGAATGAGATCGAGTAAAAAAATCGCGAATGTTTAGACCATGCATGCAGCATTGCATGAGTGAAGTCAGTGAAGAAATGACCACAACATCGTGAAGGATTCCTGACACACAGAAAATAAAAACGTGAGCACCAAGACCATGAAGACCATGCATGATGATCGATGACAGCACCGAGTCTGTGCACGTGCGAATGCGATGTGTGCTTTGCGGCTTTACCTGACCGAGCTCGCGAGGCCGGGACTGGGAGAGCGAAACCATGACGTCGCCGCTCATACTCATACTGTCATAGTCTTGCTCTTACTCTGTAGATCTACTAGTACTACTACTAAGTACTAGTCTTTTAGTTTACTGTTTTACTTTTAGTCGAGCAAATCATCACCGACTTCCGACTCCGATCCGACAAGCCGTCGTACCATGAATCCTCCGACTTTCGCAAAAATATATCCTGCCAATCCATCATCGCGAATAGAATGTTTTGGGGACTGTCAAGGAGTCAGGATGCTCTCGACTCAAGACAGATGAATGAACGACACGCTGCATGCTTGCCAACGAAAGTGTCTCGATTCGCAAGCAATATAAACATTAGTTATGCTTTTATCAACTATTTAGCTCTACACTTTGATAGGAGCCAGGTTAGGACCGCTAGCGCCACTAGTAGTTGTGAATGACTGTGTCCATGGTGTCAGTCTCTTCAAAGGACAGTGAAGTGGAGGTCGTCAGGACAGTCACCTGGTCACTGAGTGTAGTTTATGGTCTTATCCATCACACCGCAAGTAACATACTACCGGTAGTAGTTCTACACGCTGCCGAACCTATGTCAGTATGTGGCCTCCTCCTCTTCGAGTTCTGACCGCCACTGGACGATGGTGCTGCTTGTAGCTCTGCGGAGATCGAGAGTGAACTCAGTGAAGCGTGTCCGAATGGTGTGATCCTCAACACCGTGTGCATGTGGGACTCTATCGTCTGGAACGATACCGGAAAGGAGTAAATCACGTGAGGAATCGCACATGCGCCTACAATAATGTATCCCTACGCCATTGCAATTTTCATTGGATCATAGAGGATATGGTCGACGCTGTGCGAAATCAGCTAACTAACTTACTTGCCTGAAGATTAGCATTTTCGCGGAATGATCCGAAATAGAAATGCCCAGTGACCGTTTGTCGAATTTTATGGTGGGTGTGTTAGCATGTCTGATCATTCTCCTGCCACCGATCTACCATTCATGGACAAGCCAGTGCCTTTGGCCAGCTTGGGACCATGCTCGAGCCTCAGTGGCTTCCGGACCAGCACATCAACGACTGTCCCCATCTCGGACAAGCAGGATGAGTGACCATTCGGCCTCTGAAAGCTCATCTATTTGGCAAGCCAAGACCGTGCAGTGTTGGCTAGACGCTAAGGCAGCGGGCTGCTCGGATGGATTCGATGTGAAGCACGTCCACTACGCCAATTATGAAGTGCTCGATGGTGTCCTCATTCCAGAGCTCATTGACATAAATGCCACACACAAGCTGCATTCAAAGCACAGCAAGCTCCTGCGTTCCAGATTCATAAAGCGTGTACAGCCATGCTGTACTCCGGCTTTGCTCCAACCCAACGCTACAACATGGCATGATGCCGCCAAGTGCCTGAGACCGATTGCCTTGGCATCAACGGCTGCTGGCGGAGGCGTGTTTGTGCGTCGGCTGCTGGAACAGTTGAGTGGCGTGCTGACGGGAAGTGTCTACAGGACCGACTCGCATCTCCGTCGAGAGGGGTTCTTCGCCGAGGGTACCCATGACAGCTCCGTTATTGCAGTGGAAACACACGCGCACAACTCTACATCCTCCGTTTTCCGCCGTCTCACGTGCTCGGATGTGAAGCGGGCCATAATCGTGCTGAGCGACCCTTTTGTGACGATACGCGCCGACTTCAGCCGCTGTGTGAAGCAGACTGGCAAAATCGGTGGAGGCAAGGTCTCCTCAAGCACACCACGTTGCCGTGCAGGTAAGCCATGATAGAGATATTGCACCTAGGCATGTGCGGGGATGCCAAGATGGGCATGGGTGAGCTATGGACGATTTGTCACTCTATGGCTTGTTCCCAGCCTAGTTTGTCCTCATGCATATGGACAACAGGTGATAAAGTCACGAGCTGTACACATGGCCCGTCCTAGCATCTACGCACATGTATACTTCAGCATGTGTGGTTATCTGTGTTGGCTACGGGTGAATGTAGCTGGGAAGGTAACAACTAATAATTTTGTGCTGGAACCTCTCTAAGGCCAGTAAGGGATGTCAAAAGAGCCGTCAGAGGTCTCTTTGAAGGTCACCGTCACGCTCGTATAGGGTACGAGTATGATCAGGCATTGTGCATGGCAACCTGGCATGACCGGCTAAACCTCTTGACCTGGTTGTGTTTCTCTACTAAGCTCAACTGCATGGTTGGACCGTGGTGGTTACCAAGATGATAAACCTTCTCTTCACCCACATGCACCTCCCTTTCTAGCTTTCATCATTGCATGAAGATGCAGCCGCTCTTTGCGTAGAAGCCTTGTCCAGTATTTTTGAACTTGTTTTAATTGAAATGTAAGCTACTCTCTGTTGCATTTCCTGTGGTCTTCTTCATCAGCTACATGGGATGAGTTCGTGGCTGACGGAGCTGAGCGCTGGGTTCGACCGCTGGAGAAATGGCTTAGCTGTGACGTTCCAAAACTGGTACTATTCCTAGAGCAGGTGCAAAGCGACCATGTTCTGAAGTATTGCAAGGAGCTTGCACAGTTTGTAGGGTTTCAACTACCACTGAAGAGAGTTGAATGTGTCGGCAAGAACGTGAACCAGCTTAGAACTGAGGAAAACGAGCAGCTAGTGCCATTCCAGCGCTACACGACGTCTCACATTGCACTTATCAATGAGCAACTTGCTGCTCTGGATAGGCTCTATGCAGGCATCAAGACGCGTTACAGCAGAGACATTGATTAGTACATCTGATGATGTACAATGACACATTCATGTTTGCGTGCGTGTGTGTTGGCAGCCATCACGTGACGGCAGCAGCATGCTTGGTGGTGGTGTGCACTGTCTATTCTGAGCCCTGCTGTTGGGGATGATCACAGCTCTGCTACTACTGCAAGCGCAGGCAGGCACGTACTACTCACTATCACTGATCAACCATCAAACACATCGCTTCGGATGGAAACATTTTATTGGAACATCTTCAAGCCAATTAATCAGATATTCACAGCATAATCATTCTACTGCCAGGAAAACACTGGGGAAAAACTGAGGATCTAGAGTGCTATGCTGTTCTAACTAAACCCAGGCAGTGTGCAATGCTACAGTGCGGTCCGCCTACAGTATAAATCCTATACGCAGTAGAAAATGCTAGAGCAGAGATAGAAACCTAAATGAACTCAAAACCAGTTAGACCTTGGAAATTCTCAACCAGAAATATATCACAGCACGGTTTGACTCTTGGCAAGATACTGTGCAAGTATTTACAAATAGAACAAGAAACTTGTAGAGAGGGTCTTAATTATGGCATCTCTACCTAGTGACAGGGCTAAACTCATCTCTCTCTCTCTCTCTCTCTCTCTCTCTCTCTCTCTCTCTCTCTCTCTCTCTCTCTCTCTCTCTCTCTCTCTCTCTCTCTCTCTCTCGCTCTCTCGCTCTCTCTCTCGCTCTCTCTCTCTCTCGCTCTCTCTCTCTCGCTCTCTCGCTCTCTCTCTCTCTCTCTCTCTCTCTCTCTCTCTCGTTCTCTCTCTCTCGTTCTCTCTCTCTCGTTCTCTCTCTCTCTCTCTCGCTCTCTCTCTCTCGCTCTCTCTCTCTCTCTCTCTCTCTCTCTCTCTCGCTCTCTCTCTCTCTCTCTCTCTCTCGCTCACACACACATTCTCTCTCTCTCTCTCTCTCTCTCTCTCTCTCTTTGCGTGCATGTGTGTGAGAAACACAGTCGATATCAAGCTACACAGGCAATGGAGCCACTAAGAAATGTACAAATGGCATCACAGCCTTGATCAACAGAAGGCAATTTTCATTGGGAGAGCACACTTGCTTGTACAATAAAAGGCCCACTCACACTGGGCATGGTTGTATACCCATGCTTGCTAGTTTATGGCACTGAGATGTGGACAGATACTAAAATTTAATGATCAAGAGGTTGAGCTTCCAGGTGGTAGAGATCCCATCTCCGTGAGGACTGTGTCAAGCCATTTCAGTGCGCCTTCAAGATGTATCTCCACCCAGCACGGTGTACTGGTGACGGTCTGGCGACGGTATTCCGCGCCCCAGCCCTTCACGAAACTCAATCGAATCGTGCACATGTGTGTCAGCTTGTACACTTCTTTGATGCCCTGTCCACACAAGCATCAAAAGAGAAGAGGGAAACAGTAGAGCAGTATGAAGCACTGTAGCATAGAAATCCGTGCATACTGAGCTGTAGCTACTGATTATGGATCACCTCCCCCCCCCCCCCCCTCACACAGACACGCGGACACACAAAAACTGTCTCCTAAAAGAGCAAAGTGACGTTACGCCTCACGTATTACTGTAATTACCTCATTGACTTTGCGTGCAAGTAACGTAGCAAACTCCTGGTTATTGAAGATCTTGAGATGACAGCCAGGCGGAATTTTGCACACCGTCGCCGGGTGCCAACCATAGCGGACATTGCAATTGGGCGACTGGACGAACACACTGCTCTCAGACAGACACTCGGCAAATACTTCACCTCCGACATAGTATAGGCGCACCCCTTTGCCGATGTGCTGGCGTGTTTGTGCGGTGGTGGCATTGCGATGCAGGTTAGTTAGAAGGCCGAGGCAGAAGCGAGACGGGTTGTCCATGTCCGTGAACCCATCAATGGTAAGATAGTTCTCTGTGGCCTAGAAAATAAGCACAGAAAGGAGACCATTCACACTGGTTCTACATGCGCTGACACAGACTCAGCAATTTGTAATCAATCCATTGGCATCCAAAGGACGGTCGGTACCACTGTCTACAACTTGATC
This sequence comes from Sycon ciliatum, assembly GCF_964019385.1. NCBI lineage: Eukaryota > Metazoa > Porifera > Calcarea > Leucosolenida > Sycettidae > Sycon > Sycon ciliatum. The sequence goes on from NC_088646.1 coordinate 21,463,576, forward strand.
CAAAACACTGGAATACATTGTTAACTTTTGAACGAGGTTCTGATTCTTGAATCAGCAGTTCGGTTCATTTGGTCCCTAAAATTAGTGGTATTGGGTCATTTGCGATGAAATCTGCCCAGCACACATCCTTACTCAAGCATACACCTGTGACTGACATGCCCGATCTTGTGGCAAAGTTCACTAACTCACATGGAAAGGATCACCGACGCGTGTCTGCAGCTCGTAGTAGAAGACTTTACACCAGGCGCTGGTCTCGGGATAAGGTACCTGGGCAATGGACGTGCCAGGACTTACACTGGGCGCAGGCGGCACTGTACAAGCAGAATAACAGATCATTTTCCAACACAGGTCATGACATATTACAAGCAATAACAGATTATTTTGAACAGGTCATGAAATGTTCAAAGCAATCATTTTTGAGAGGTCATGACATCATGTCCAGATCAAGGAAATGAGAGTTGCAACACTACTTCAGAAGCATAAGCATTCGACTTCACTGCGATCAGGGTACATTTACAAGTAGAACCCCGCTGTTCATATTATTCATACTAGCGCAGCTAAAGCGTACATCACAGTCCAGCACATTCAGTACTCCTGAGTGAAAGGATCCCAGTCACCCTGGTCACAATGGGGAAACCAAAAACAGAGGAAATAGCTGGCAGAACAAACAAACCCTAGCTTTTCGGACCGTAAGCCGAACAAGTTTTTTCTGTTACCCGCGGATGTCTACGGTGTAATACATTAACTTCAAACATAGAACTATCCATACTTGAAATACAATCTAATACTTACATGCTGAGGGTCCTTGTGGTGACCAGTCATACCCCATTGGTGAGTCGGCTGTCCACAAACAGAGCAACGACATGCAAGTAAATACCATGCAATGAGCCATGCAAGGAACAGTACGGTGAGCAGAGTGTGACATGCATGTAGATTATTACCAATCATACTGGGTGTTCTTCTGCCTCAACTAAAGTGCTGCATGAAATCTAAGGTAGGTGATAACCAGGGAATCGTAACATCTAGAGTGACGACAAGGGCGGGTGGAATGTGAAACAATGTAGACCTATCCTGGGCGTCCTGTTCCAGTTGACCTTTGGGCAGCACCGATTCGTGCATGCTTGCATACGACATCGCTCATCTGGGTGGCAATTGGAGTCAGCAGGTCGAGGCCGGGATCGCAACCATGAGTTGCATGAACCACGGATCGCATAGAGCTTCAGAAGGTGAAAAGGGAGAGGAGGGGGGGGGGGTATTCAGTACCTGGTCCCCAACACAAGCAAAAGTCGAGTAGTACCTGGGCTGACAACAGATGATCCGCCATAGCAGGACTCCGTATCGGAATACGATGCTGTGTATCGCGGTGGCGGAGTCTCTGCAAGGTCAACAACACAAAACACATTCCACAATGTTAATTGAAATAAGTAATATGGTCCGTGTGTTCATGATACGTGTACACTACATTGCGGTCTACCTTCAACATTAGAACTACTACAGCTATGATAGCCCATTACCGTCCTATCTCAAAAGCATTGATGTACGGGTGTTTAACCCTCATGCCGCCTCGAACCACACTGCACCACTGGCCACTGTCTATCACCGACATGAACAGGAAAAACGAAGAAAGTATGAGTAGCGGGTCCGGTAAGTCGAACATGCGTCGTTTACCTCGGTGGTCGTGACGGCGTCAGGTGGTTTTGGGCGTTCGGCAACCAGCCTTTATAAGAGAATCACATCGCTGCTGGCTGACGTAATGAACCATATTCACATGTCACGGCATTTGTCAGGTGCCGCATTTCCTTTGCCCTCCTAAGGTCATGTATAGTGTGCCTTAGAGGGTCTAGAACATTATTTGGAAAATATCAACAAAGAATTGATCAACAAGAGCCATGCTGGCGGTTTCAGAGGCAGCTATTGCTGCTTAGTATTTCTTTTTAGGGCTTTGTTATTCGTATGTATTTGTGCAGGCGTTGTGGCCGGATTCTTCACTGTAATTATCCCAAAACAAAACAAAAAAAATCTCAAAAGCATTGTTCATCAAAGTACTTTAAAGTCTCATAGGACATGTACAGTCATATCGATCATCAGTGTATTCGTAAACAAATCCTTTCAAAAATCACGGCTTACTTAAAGTCATGATTATATCTGGAACTCGAACCACACAGAGTACCTGTCCTTACCCGGCATCATGTTCATGCTGGAGAGCGGGTCCTCGGCCAGGCCTCCGGTTGGGCTCCAGCGTGTAGTGGCGTCTGACGGCGGGTTCATGAACGCATGATCCATGTCCGGCAGGATCATGTCCAGCGGCACCGCGTTCGACTGCATCTGTGGCACCAGGATAGGCGGAAGAACTGCAACCACGGCAACAGTGGGCGTAGAAAAGAAAGCACACGTTGTCAATAACAGACCGGGTAAAGAGCAAAAGTTCTTGCTACATGGCAGGAATCATGAGTTCTTGCTACGTGGCAGGAATCATGAGTTCTTGCTAGATGGCAGGAATCATGAGTTCTTGCTACATGGCAGGAATCATGAGGAACACATGCCACACCAATCATGGCACCACACTGCGTTAAACACCCCACAAGTACAAGGCATGTCACATTGAAAAGGTCGGCCGGTTACATCCAAGCTGTCTCGTGTCAACGTGTCCCATTTGTACATCGGCATGCTATCAACACCACTGTGTTCCCTAGGAGCTAGCATGACATTGCGTTGCTTGCTTCCTTGCTACAAAGTGCAAATAGATACACGTACTATGCCCCCCCCCCCCCCCACACACACACCATGACACAAACCTGACTGGCCCACTAACAGTGCATGGCAAGCGCGATTACTTTTCCTGGACAGGTGATTAGCACGGCAAATTGGCTTTGTGACAGGGAAAGCTCTAATCCGCACACATCCACACATCAGTAATCCCCAGAGTACTCCTAGTACTAGTGGTGATGATTGATCTCATCATCTGCCGGTTCACAAATTTCTATGGCCGCATAGTATGGGTGTTTGAAGCCTGGTGAACTGAGGCATTTGGCCTCCAGGCTAGCACCAGTGACTCCCACTGTGTCAGGTTTCCACTGGATACTGCAGGTCCTGACTACACATGCTCTTATATCGCCTCCACACATTATGAAGTTCAGAACCCAGAGCAGTAATAGCTAAGAACCACTGGCATTCAAGTTCCAGCGCTATGTGTACCCGATCAGCGAGCGAAACTTTCTAATGAGCACGGTCAAGCCCAGAAAATGATACACAGCAGTTTCTCTGGCAGAGTTTTCACTAGCCCACAATGAGACAATGTCAGAAGAGCCAAGAAGCCCAGTTGCACTTAGCCTGAGCAAGCAGCCATGTCCAAAAAAACAAGGCATGCAGACCCTGAACCGTACACAAACATGCAGAGAGCATGACCAATTTGAGTGCACTGCACCAGAGCAGGAAGAAGCTATTTGTGGAAACAAACAGCACAAATCACATTGAGTCTTGTTCACAAGTCACAAGAGTAACACTAACAGAGGAGAAAACACTGGGAAGGTGTGTACTTTTGAAGTGCCGCTCATTCCACCTCACAGCAACTCACTCATCCATGAACCACCAGCTTCCTGTTATAAACAGCTCACACCGAGGCTCAGAATTCTCTCACCCATAGGAAATTGAACTCAGATGTGTGTTGGTCAACTACGGATAACATTTTAGTAAACATTTAGTCCTTTCTTCAATAGGACATTGACAGCAGTTTTTTATTTTTGTTTTTATTTTATTTTATTTTTACAGCAGTTTACAATGTATTGCATTTACTGCGGTACTGCAGTGAACTACCCTGCATGAGCACTGTCCTGAACTACCCTGCATGAGCATCGGTGTGACAGTACCACATGACTGTAACTGCACTGACAACATGGTTTCAATACTGAGTACTTGGTGACAAAGCTATCCTCTTCTCACGGCCTCAGGCATTATCTTCATGACCTATGATATTCTGAACAGCACGATAAAGGCTTCAGAGCGGGCACACCTAGACTAGAGAGACACCCTCCTGTCCGCAAATATCTAATGTGGTATAGCTGTGCGTCCGGACAGTGACTGGCAGGACTAGATACCAGGCAATCAAATCTTTCATGCGTGGCTCAAGGAAAAGGATGAATGACACCATTGCTCCCGGCTACAGTCACAGGCAGCACTGTCCCCGCCACCAAGGCAACTGTCTGCACACCAATACTTGATACTTGAGGCAATGGCACATTGTCGCCTTGCCACTGGCACTGGGTAAGTGTGCAGTTCAAAAGCACAAGCAGCACTACAAATACAAGTCAGTTAGTTAGTTGCAGCCAGTTGTGGCACCCCCATGTTCAGGACATGGTGACACCCCACGTTTAGGATGTACTACTGAATTTTAATTGCATTTTGAATAAATTCAGTGAGCCTTGGAATCCCCTTGAATCTACCTACTGCAAAGTACTAGTGTAAGGAGTAGAATCTATCATACCTCCCAAAGCCATGAACATAAGAGTATGATAACTGACCATTGCCATTGGGTATGGGTATGGTAGAAAATACTAGAAATCAAGATAGTGCATAACCTCTGGGACTAGAGACAAGTAATTATTTACTATACCCAATATCTTGTCACGGTTTTGTCTATGGCACACTGCATGCAGCCACATCCAATACTGGTTTATGTGAATGATTTCCCCGAGATTTTCAAATCAGGACACAAGTATACGAGCGTGAGTCAGCAGCTTTTCGAATAAGTATGCAGAGTTGCTAGTACATGTACATGTAATGTACATAGTGCAGCTTTGTCTAACTGTACTGGTGATAATGGTAATGCCCATGATTGATAAACGGCTATTTAACTTAAACCCCAATGGCCTAATGTTATCAACACTACTGAGTCTTGTAGATTTGCATTAATTTTGTAGTACAGGACGGCAGGATGAGACACCTGCCAATGACCACCAGACCACAACCACTACTATACTTACAGCCTAATATTACAGGAGTTACAGGACTAGCAGTAGTACTACTACTGCCTACATAAGAGTTACTCCTACACTGGACGATCGGAGAATTTCCCCGTTCTTTCACCCATTACCGGTCGACCGGTCGTACCTACGTCTGTTCAGGAGCTGGGACTGGGACGACAGTACCAGCAGAGTACATGATCGTATTTTTCATGTGGGCCTACATGACTTGTAGTTGTAACATGATGCGCGAGTTACATGATGAAGCATTGAAGGTCAAAAGAGTGGAGCATGCATGGCAGTTCATATAAAAATGAATGAGTATTAAATTTTATAAATAAAAAAGCATCACCTGGGGTAAACTGCTAGTGCTACTCGTACGGAACTCGGACATCAAAGCGCTTACCTGGTGTAGGAACCTTGTCATAATGATAAGGATTGACGCAAACTTCTTCACCCTTCTTCAGGTGGAATGCGTACTCGCAGGACTCGATCGCCTTCAGTTCATGATGGCTTTGTAGATCACCATAGCGAAACAGCCGACAATAGATCACATGCGGCAATCCTTTTCTGTGTGAGATCTGTAATCTGCCGTCCAATGAGCGGGGAATAACAATACATTTCGTCGGCTTGCTGCCTGCGTTCGTGATAGCCTTTTCCAGCTCTCCAAGCTGATTGTTTTTCTTGAGCTTCTTGACGAGAGACTTGATAGCTTTCTCGGCCCAAACCTTTTCGTCGTCCGACCTGACATAGCCCACCAAGCGTTTGACTATCGGCGGCGTGAATGGTAACAGAGTCGACATCTTCACCAACCACCACGTAGATCTACGTGTGCCTTCTTCGCCAACTGCTACTACTACCTAGCGCCAATCAGTATCCGCCGCGAGTTGGCACACCGTCACGTTGCGCAGAGGGCACAGTGTCTCGCTGCCTAGTAATAGTAATACTCACTAAAAATATTCTCACTACAACGTCCGTAAGCTAATCAGTGCACAACCAGTGCAGTACCAGAACTTGCAGCAGTGCCCAGCAGGAGGTCGCTACGCGAACGCACTTCTAAAGGTGAATATTTCTACTACAGTCCACAAACATGCGACGACTTCTTGTAAGCCAGCCTACAAATCTACGAAAGTTAGTTGAAACAACCTTGCTTCAGCTCGGACTAGCTAGCAGCCTCTATCCAGTGCAGGTAGAATAATGCTGAATCTCTGCTGGTGCCAGGGTGTTTTACTCAATCCAGACAAGGCTCTCAACGCTTCGTTGCGACTGTCAAAGAGAAACGCCGGTGGCAGACAAGGCCCTCTCGTCGGCTGCAGCAGCGAAGCGATGTGCCTGGACAATTTCCTCGAGGGCCCGCAAACTACTTCCCCTGCTAGCGCGAGCGCTTGAGTCGTCAACCACTAACACTGTCGACCTCCATCTCTCACTGTCAGATTGCCGCTGGCTACCTGATGAGTATGTAGGTCGACGTGAGTACCATTGCTCGAGCCGTTGGAATCGCAATCGCATCCATTCATCTGCTTTTGTTAGCTCGTTGACCCTGCAGACCACCTCTAACCTAGCCAAGCCTAGTGTGTGGTGACTGTATACGTGTGTGGCTTGACTACCATTTTTTTCTGTGCACGTGATCGTGAGTAACGAGCGTGCTGCGCTGTAGCTTGCTATGCATGCTGTGATGTGACAGTGTGTGGGAGTACGAGTGTGACTGCGTAAACTTTATGTGCGTCGCGCATGTGGTCCTTGTGGATCGTGGAGTGTCGGCCCGGAGAACTAAAACTGTAAAACTGGGGACAAATAAAAGCCGCACCGTACCGCGCGCGGTCCGCGTAGCTACATAGATCTACCGCGCAAGACTGAAACTCAGTGAAAGCTACTACAGACTATTATTCTAGCTTCGCCGAGGCTGACGCGATGTAACAAAACTCAAAAGGTCACACACACACACACGCATCAGCATGATCAAGCAGTCGTGAAACTGAAAAGCCTTTCTCTTTCTAAATATTTCAAGACTCCCTGATAAAAGATTTATGATCATCATGATCACACGCAGAACAATCATGGCGTGTGTGTACGTGCCGCGCTAAGTCTTCTCCATTTTTCTTCGCTCTGATGAAATCTATGGAAGGATCGACTGTCTTCGCCATTACATGTAAAAAATAAGTGTTCACTCCTTTGCTCTGGATCTTGACAGTTCTCCGGTTCTTGCACTCACTCACTCGCACTCACTGACTCAGTCACTGACAATCTGTACTGACCTGCCAGCACGTGGGCGTGATGTCTACACCTGCAGAGGACTAGTACCTCGCTGACTGAGCAGTGAGCACCTGCTGGCTAGTGCAGGGCTGCATGCACTGCCACTTTTGGTCACGGTTGAGTGTACGAACAAGTCACACCAGTACAGACTGGTCACGGACTGCGTGGGATGCGTTCACCTAGGCTCGGACTTGTCTGGTCGGCATCCTTCCGAACCGCCTGCCCGACCTATACCTAGTACCTGTCTCAGTGCAAGTGTCTGGCCTCACTTCACGTGCACGTCTTCAGACAAGAAGTTCAGTCAGTCTCAATCTCAGCTTTGTCTGAACTGGGCGGCCGACACGAGTGGGCTGACGACATAACCATAACGACTCAGTGACGTGCCAGTCGTGACTTCGCGCATGGTGACCACGGACTGTGGCGGCCCGTGCCAGTGGGCGCTCGCTTGATAACCATGATAACCGGTAGTCTTACACTAAGTTACCATGTTACAGCGTCCATGTTGTGGCCGTAGCTGGGGTCACACTTCTGTACGTGATCACATACTACAGTGTGCAGTAGGGTACCCTGTAAAAAAGGCCTTACTTAAACTGGAAGTGCATCGATTTTTCAAGTAGGGCTCAGATGAAAGACAATTGGATATCGGTTCCGATGGTATATCTCTCGCTTGCGTACGGCAAGGGAAACTTGCCATATCGCCGATTTCCCGATCCCGTTTCCATGGCGACTACAGGTGATGACGCACATTCTGCTTAGCTCCGTGCGAGAGAAGGTCGATCACTGCAGAATTGTGTCATTTTCAGTTGTCTTCTTGTATTCACGAAGTGAAAGAAGTACTGTGTTCAATGCTGTTAGTGCCGTGAACTGTTTATCAGTAGTCCTCTCCGTTGTGTACTGGGACGTGACACCGACAGGGGAAAGCTGGAGTGCGGAGACGTTAGCTGGCAAGCGAAAATCGTGACGAACCAAGTGCTGAAATCTTGGTTGGGACAAATCAAACGTTCAGCATTTACCTCAACCAAGGACCATGCCGTTTGCTCTTTCCACTTCCTGAAGATGGATGCGCTGCCTGCTGGAGACTCTCCTATCTCTCGTAACATCTTCTGAAGCCAGGTGAGACGACGAGTAGCGGAGATTAGCGAACGAAATAATGTCGTATGTTTTGATTGCTGAACATATCTCAGGAGAGATGGCATGTATGAACTTAGTCCATGTGAACTCAATCAGCCCATGAACTAACCCATGAACAAATGCTTTCCTTGCAGACGTGCATGTGTCTATCCAATCTACACGTAGAGATCATTCCATGCCCTCAGTGAATGGCCTATTTATACAAATAATATATTATATTATTTGTCCATACACTTCATCTGTATGTTGTCTCTATGGAGAAGGGTATTGTTCATTTCATATGAAGAAGTTCGGGCAATAGATGCTTTCCTCTGGTACAATTCTGTTGACCTGATGTTCTTTCTAGCTTCATGGGTAGCTTAGGTGAGGTACCATCACCATCATGTTTACATGAGGGTCAAACACTGCACCGTTCTTTGTTGTGACATGACGTAAGTTATTGTAAGTGCTCGCAGACTCCATACGTTCCAGCAACACCTAGCATGGTTTCCCGTGAACGTTGTGGGTGAACAAATTCCTGTCCAACATATTTATACAGACATGCCAGCACACACCATGCACCATACACACACTTGCCCTGCCCTGTCGAGTCACTGCCACGTGGGCCCGGAGGGGCAGTGGAGAGAGAATGGGAGAACGCCGCCCCATGGCACCCGGGACACAAAAACAAGAGTTTGTCTATGTAGGGAGCAACACACATACATACATACACATGCACACACACACGCACACACACAAAATGAGAGTTCGGGTCATCTGCCACGAGACTGACGTACGGCCGCGGAGAGCTTCAGCAGCGGTGTCTATTCCTGCCCTGGACCGAACGGAAGCAGCGGTCGCAGGACACACAGTATTCACCACAACACGGCTCCACTGTCGTTGGGGGCTGAGCCACACACTTGTGACGGGCAAGAACGCCATAGCTAAGAAAGCAACGGCCACAGCGATCACACTGGCATGCTCCACGCTGCTCTTGCACACACTCTCTCTCGCTCACACACACACACACACATACACACACACACGTGAGCACATACTGCAAGAAAGAAAGAGAGCATGAGTGTCACATTCTTGCATAGAAAGTGTTTATCAGCACACACTTCTACATGCACATGCAGGCACTCAACGACCAACTATGCACCACGCCGTATGTTCGTCAAACATAAGATTGCAATACCAAAGAACAACATAAACAAGATCACTTACTTCGTTCTCCTCCAAGTGTGTCCTCCCCAGCCAGGCCGTCTCCTGCATTTCCCTAGGCGGAATGTAGCCTACGAAATGGTTTCTCTAGACTAGGAGAAGATGCTTGGTATTCGCCATCTCTCCTGAGAAATGTTCAGCAAAAATTTCAAAACATACGACATTATTTCGTTCGCTAATCTCCGCTACTCGTCGTCTCACCTGGCTTCAGAAGATGTTACGAGAGATAGGAGAGTCTTCAGCAGGCAGCGCATCCATCTTCAGGAAGTGGAAAGAGCAAACGGCATGGTCCTTGGTTGAGGTAAATGCTGAACGTTTGATTTGTCCCAACCAAGATTTCAGCACTTGGTTCGTTACGATTTTCGCTTGCCAGCTAACGTCTCCGCACTCCAGCTTTCCCCTGTCGGTGTCACGTCCCAGTACACAACGGAGAGGACTACTGATAAACAGTTCACGGCACTAACAGCATTGAACACAGTACTTCTTTCACTTCGTGAATACAGGAAGACAACTGAAAATGACACAATTCTGCAGTGATCGACCTTCTCTCTCACGGAGCTAAGCAGAATGTGCGTCATCACCTGTAGTCGCCATGGAAACGGGATCGGGAAATCGGCGATATGGCAAGTTTCCCTTGCCGTACGCAAGCGAGAGATATACCATCGGAACCGATATCCAATTGTCTTTCATCTGAGCCCTACTTGAAAAATCGATGCACTTCCCCTTTAAAGTTTAAGCAAATTAATAGGCCTGTGCATGTGGGGATTGCCCTATTCAAAATTTAAATAATATTAATAATTTCGGGTCGCACATGCTATTGCTGCTGTGCGTGTGTCCGTAACGACTATTACGTGCTTTGTCTGTTCACGCATGGTGGGACCTTTACTGTGTTGAGCTCTGACCTCAGCGCTAGACCCACTGACATCCTTCAACTTTCCTTCACTTGTAGTTTCCGCTTCCACCCCCCCCCCCCTCGCTCTCTCATTATCACCGTAGAAAGACAGCATGATAACAAATGCCTCCTGTTATGGAAATATGAAAGAATAGGAATACCATGACTGTAGCAGAATGTACAGCAGCATAAAAAGAGGGCAACGATCAACTGCAAAAGCAGCAGCTAGCGACAGCAGCGGTCAAAGAAATTATTTAAAGGCTTTCTTCTTCATAAAAAAAGGAACTGAGCTTCAAAATACCTAGGGAGTGAGGGACATTCGATGGTCAGTATATAAATGCAGCATGCGGTGTAGGCCGGCTATTTCATCAGCTGGGTGGAGATTTGAAACTTTTCTTTGCAGTAGGAAGGAAATTGCTTCAAATTGCCCGCAGAATGAAGTCATATCATGCATAATTTGCAGCCTACGTAATAATTATAGAAATGTTGGAGCACAGAGTGGCACCAGGTACACAGTCACAGGCAAAACAATGCACAAGTCAATCAATTATCGTATGTTCAAGATTCAGCCAGTGGATTCGGCTTACTCGGCGGCTTCTGCTTTCACTGCCGAGGCGGCTGCTGCCGCTGCGGCTTGTTCGACCTTGGCCAGCTGTGCAGCCTTCTCGGCGTCCAAGCGCGCCTGTGCCTCCTCAAAGAGATTGGGCTGCGCTGGCGCCTGGGCCTGCGGCTCCTGCGCCATGCGGGAGAAGATGTTGCTGTACAAGCTCTTCTCCTTGTCGCGCAGCACTTTCTGCTTGTCCTCGGCCTGGCGCATGCGCTGGCGGGCCGGCTTGTTGTCCGGCTCCAGCTTCAGGACGCGCTGCAGGTCCTGGATGGAGTCCTCCGGGCAGTTGAGACCAAGGTATGCCTGCATTAGAGCGCACACGTAAACACGGGACGGGGTATTGAGCCGTGATGCATGTATGTAATGGGCGCACACAACCATCACTTCATTCATCAGCAAAAAAGGCTACTGCAAATATTTACAAAAAAATGTCGGCGCTGCAAAATGTCGGCATTTCACGATTTCGTTGTTTGGGCAGCGATTTATTTTCAGCACGGGGTTAATAATAGTACATCACCAAAGCCGATGTAAAAAATTTCATCGCGTTTTAATTTAGGCATTCTGGCTTGGTGCCGAATATAGCCGAAATTAAATAGCTGCCAACATTTAGTATAATTTCAAAATTGGACTTCACGGAGAATTTCAAAGTATTAGGAAATTGGAGGCCATATGCCTCGCACTGCTCTTTTTCTCTCCGAAACTCAACACTTGCAACCCAGATATGAAGAAGGAAAAAAATCATCAGCCACACCACCGGGACTCGAACCAGGGACCTTGCTTCGGAGAGAAAAGGAGCAGTACGAGGCATGTGGCCTCTAATTTCCTAACATTTACAGTTGTGGCAAGTGAAATCCGACACTTGGCATAAGGGACGGCACCATGCAGTCTGCAGCCCCTGCAGCCCTGCATACGTACAGTACATGTGTTACATACAACTTTATCTGTCTGATGACAAAACTCGTACTCATCACAGTCAAGGTTCAAAAGGTGCTGGCAAAAATGAATGGGGATTGGATACCAATACTTCTTATGTGTACCATGTTTGTGAACTGTGTGTATCTACGCTGTGACCTTTCGATCTGTTTGGGATGCATACGGCTCTATAGTATTAATTAGGTGTAGTGCATTACATCATTGGTGCCCATTTGTGGCGCTGTCCCCTATGGCAAGTGTAGGATTTCACATGCCACAACTGTAGTACACTTAATTTTTACAGTGTAACATTCTGAAGGTGCAGATGGCCAGACGGTTCCCGTGACCACGCATGTGCGGTACACTAATGTTGCCCAGTTCCATCGCCACTTTAAGTAAATACCTCTGCACGGCGATAGAGCGCCTTCACATTATCACCGTCGAGCTCCAACGCCTAAATCACAATAGCAAGAAACACACAGAACTGCCGTTAGCTTTTCACACTAGCCTCGGTGTGCGAGAACACGAGTGCCTCCATGCATATGTGTGTGTGTGTGTGTGTGTGTGTGTGTGTGTGTGTGTGTGTGCGCGCATGTGTGTGCACGTGTGTGCACATGTGTGTGCACATGTGTGTATATGTGTGTACATGTATGTGTGTGCATGTATGTATGTGCGCGCGCACGCGCGCGTGTGTGTGTGTATGTATGTGTGTGCCAACCTGTCGGAAGGCTACCTTCTGACCAAAGCATTTGGAAGTTGTACTAGTTTCGGCTCCACAATTCAGTGTGTCGTTACTATAATACTGTAAGACATGTAAATATAACGAGGAAGCAAATCTAACGTTTTAACGAATGACATTTCTTCGTTATAATAAATTCTGTTGAGGCTGTAAGGCCACATATGTGATATGTGCGGATACGCCTGAAGACTGCAAGATCGTTATCGTATGTTCTCGTTAACCTATGGATTTTGGACAATCGGTAAATTTGCGACTCCTTATAATAACATGTCTTACAGTAGCTTTCATGGCTGAGGTTGTTGGTATGTCTGTTGGCTCTGGGTTCCCAGTACTCAGTAGCCGAGGCTGGTTGGTAAAGTAACTCCAGTGTCACTTCAAGGTACCTGTGCATCTAGTGTCTGCCTCTATCAAAGCAACGGGCTGTCTATACTGGTTACCCCAGCAAGTGTAGGGTGTGCATAGGTAACTGTCTTGGCCGTTTTATGCCGGTGTACTCCGCGTGGTGTAGACCAGGTGTGCATTGGTGGTCGATTCACATGGATTTGCCAGTTGTGTGGATTAGACAGTTATCTGGAGCAAGTCTTGATCCGTCTCATTCAGATCTTGTTCGCTATCGTTGCTATAAGAGAAAATCTGTGGGTGCACATCCAGTGCATTTGCAGATTTGGGTGCTTCTCTTGCGACGGGTGTATACATGGTACATGGTGTGTGTGTGTGTGTGTGTGTGTGTGTGTGTGTGTGTGTGTGTGTGTGTGTGTGTGTGTGTGTGTGTGTATGTGTGTGTGTGTGTGTGGTGAGTGGGAGGGGAGCTGCAGGAACATGGAGATATTTTACATCCAGCACTGGCACGCGTTCGGCAAGAGAACACTCATCCAAGATGATGCCGACTGTGATGCCTTCTCAGGAGAGAGCTAACTTATTCCGAAATGGGGTTCATGCTTCCGAAAGTCTGCCCAGAGTTCATACATGTGAATGCATGTTACAACAAACCTGTGAGCAGGATTCTCTGGCCGAGGCCCACATCTTCAGCTTGAGCTGCGTGGCCGCACAGTTCAACAGGCACAGTAGTCTCAGCTGGCCCATCTCCTTCTGCTCGCGCTCTGCCTTGAAGATCTTCTCTTCGCCGGTCAGCTCCGCACCTCGCTTGTAGCACTTGAGAGCAGCTGCATACTCTGTAGTCTGCACAGAGGACAGAGACACACGTTAGAAACCTGCCTGTAGTGACTACTTCGTATAACATAAGCAATAAGGAGCATCATTTATCACTATAGGCTCAAGTCATCACAGGCCTCAGGAGTCATGACCATGGGTCAATGCATGACACAAGTCATCACAGGCCTCATGAGTCATGACCATGGGTCAATGCATGACACATAACCTAACTAGATGCATCACTCGTTCGCACAGACAAGTTATAACTGTCCTATGTACCACAGGAAGGTTGTTAAATACAGGTCCTGGTTGCACTAACCAACTCTCACTCCTGCTCATAGGCCCAATACCATCTCTCCACACACACACACACGTATGCACCGCAGGCTCATGTCGTCGCGCAAACACCCACTACGGATCGGGAAAGTGAAAGAAAGCTCCTGGGATGACAATCCAGATGCTGGAGAGAAGCATGGAAAAGTTGACGGGCCGCGGCAAACCCATCAGATGCACCATAGCCGTCCTCGTCTTTGTCTTCCCTGGAATCCAGATCAAGATCCCGATCACCGAGGTGGAAAATGAAATCTTCTGGACTGTCTCCTACTGGGAGTGTTTTTCTTGTGCAGCAGGCCTGCCCTCACTGCATATTTGAGTGGCTATTGCGTGTGATGGTACTGAGTATGTGCATGCTGATGCTCGGGCAAACACATTGCGACGTTTCTCTAGCCACATCTGTCCGCGTATCTGTGCTCTGTGGTATTGTTGCCTCACCTTGAAATACTCGGTGCCTTCCGCTTTGACTTTAGCTGCTTCTTCCATTCTTTCCTCATATCCCATTTCAAAGACTTTCTTTTTCTGTACACAACAAAGACAAGACCACGTGTACACACAAGCATGCACGCATAATCATGCACACACACACACACACACACACACACACACACACACACACACACACACACACACACACACACACACACACACACACACACGGAGCATCTAGCCCATCACATTCCCAGAAGAGTGCCCTGGGGCTGAGTGTGTGAGGGTCCCTAGGAAAACATGGATACTCTCACGAGAAGAGAGTCTTAGAGCCCAAAAGGCAGAAATCCCAGGTTAGAAAGGAGTGAATGAAGCGCGGACCTCATTGTAACGTCAGCACAACACACATGCATTCAATGCAAACCCAAAAACGTACGGGTATCTCCTAATCTCTTCCAGTCTATCCCCCGCACATGCATGCGCACACACACACACACACACACACACACACACACACACACACACACATACACACATGCGCGCACACACACTCAATCACTCACATACACGCGCACACACGCTCACTAACTCACTAACTCACGTACACACACACACGCACAGAATCAAGCAGCACCAGCTCAACGTACATTTTGCAGCTTGACCAGGTGGAGTTCATACACCAATGTGGCACCGGCCGGGATGTCCAGCTCCGGGCAGCCATCGTCACCATAGGCGTACTCCGGCTCGACGATCAAGCGGCATACCTCCCTTTCTCGCATGATGCCCAGACCGAGCAAGGCACCCTTGGTCAACAGCCGTGGATTGCTAGTACCACCACCTAACAACAGGGTATGTGCAGCCACAGACACAATACATGTACAGCAAACAGCAAGGCATGTGGCCCACAGACACAATACATGTACAGCAAACAGCAAACAGCAAGGTATGTGGCCCACAGTCATAATAGCCAAACCACAGCAGAGGATACCTTGACTACAAGATCAATCATACTAAAAATGTGTTGATCAATTGATGATAACAGACCTTGTTCTACCGAGAGAAGCTCAAGTAACCCTGCCGTGGCATGCTCGGACCAGGAAAAGGGAGGTGTGCAAACAGTGTTGTCCACAACCATTGCTTGTATTCAGCTCCGTACATCATACCCACTAGCATACGTGCTGCGTGGATGACCAAGGGAGAGGGGTGCCCATGCTCCTGGTACGCGCTCTACAGGGCACAGGGCTACATGGTAGTGACCGCCGTTAACACCAAACAGATAAACAATGAGATAACTACTATTAACTAGCATGCATACCGATTGGAAGCTCGGGGAGCAATCTGTGCAGCTAGACATTAGCCTAGTAGCAGGCTTTTGCACTGCAAACACGAAAATATGTGAACATGACTGACTTGGTGACAGATAGCTGCATTTAACCCATTTTAAAAGGTAGCTCGATACAAAGTCAAAACTGGTCTTCTGCGCATCTTTCTGCGCATCAGGTCACCCAGCGGCCCGGCCCGAGATCCGCGTGCATGTGCTTCCCACTAGCTGGCCGTGCATGTGCATGCAGTGTGCAGTGTACGACAGTGCCGGAGCATTTCCGTCAGGTCGAGGTCCTTTCTCTTTTCATCCTCGTGTAAGTGTCGTGACATGTGACGGCAGGGCTAGCCACGCCGCTTCAAATGGAGCGCATTCGGTCTGTGAAGCGCATGGGATCAAAGTGGAAAACGAAAACTGGTCGTTTCTCTTCAACCCCCCTCCCTGAGAAACGAACATATACAAACGGTACATAGAATCGACATTTTTTTCTGTTTTTCTGGACGTGCCCACACATACAAACTGTGTGTCGATATTTTCGAGAAACGAACAGGCGCTCAACCCCCTCCCCCTAAATGACTAGTTTTCGTTTCTAAATAAATACTTTGAGGTATCTATATTTACAAAATGTTAGGAAATTAGAGGCCACATGCCACATACTGCTCTTTTTTTCTCCGAAACTCAACACTTGCAAGCCAGATATGAAAGAAAGAAAAAATCATCAGTCACCACCACCGGCATCTGGCTTGCAAGTGTTGAGTTTCGGAGAAAAAAGAGCAGTAAGTGGCATATGGCCTCTAATTTCCTAACACTTTGAAATTCTCTGTGAAGTCCAAATTCGAAATTGCTATCTATATTTACGTAAGCGGAATTATTCGTCTGGAATTTAATTTCGTCTTTTTCGTCCCAGGAGCTTTTGGACTAAAATTAAATGCCGGACTAATTTCGATTTGTCCAGCTTTTCAATAATTATACTCTTATGATCCACGGACAAAATTTACAGCCGGACGAACTCCCTTTCTTTGGAGTTGGACAAAATTATTGACCGACGGAAGTTTTTGCTTGTACAGAAGTACAGCTGCCTATCTAAAGGATGCTTTGAGCGGTGAGAAATTGTTGGACTCGCAGAAATTGCAGTTGATTCGGTCCAGTAAACCAATGCCCGGTTGCTTGCTGACGTTCTCGCTAATCAAACTTTTTTCTTTTCTTTTTTTAAACTTTGAAGCCAAGCTGTGTACTTACCATGTGCAGAGGCAACTGCTATGTCCTGTCTATGTTACTATTTGTGATGCAAGCAATGGAAATACAATCATGTACATTAACAGATTTTAATACATTTTGTTTTCGTGGTGTTTGAGATTCACGGCTTCTTGACATCATTTTTCAAAATGGCCGACCTGGGACAGTAGCATGATGTCATCTACCCCCACCCTGTCCCGGCAGTGAGTGAAGCCAGCGTACACGCCAAGGTATTGTCAATTGCGAGCGAAATACTCATCGCGATCCCTTACATTTTATCACAGAGCGCTGGGATTTTTGCAAAGAAGTCAGGATGCCCGTAGCCTGATTGCGTCACCGCACGTGGCTGGCTGGCTCCATAACTCCACTCCTTGACCTCAGGTCGTGTTCGGGTTTCTTCGAGACGACAGCTGAGATTTTTCTAATGCCGATAGACCTTTCGATGAGGCGATTCGGTCACGTATTCGCGAAGTTACGAAAGTTTGAAATCGCCCTGTACACTCTGCATATGCCGTACGTTCGGGCTTTTAAAGGATTAATTTTAATCACGGACATACTCAGCTTCACACACAATCTTGCTGTCCAGATCCTGGAGTAGCACAACACGTGACAGGACCATACCCAGTGCACCTATCACCTCCTTGTGCACGCCTGAGATCTCAAGATATGTATGCAGCCATGCCAGTACCACTGCTCACACTGCTAGAGACAAGAGAGACCTTACCTGACTTTGAAAGCTCGAACTCATATCTCTCGTCCTCGATAAGTCGCTCGCCATGCCAACATTTCAGTTTCACTGCAGGCAGATACGCACACACATAGCATACTTGCATCAAAGAAAAACTCCTAGAAACTGCAAGTTTCAAGCACATGCATGCATTCGTGGCTACACAGTAATAATACTGGTGTGTGTGTGTGTGTGTGTGTGTGTGTGTGTGTGTGTGTGTGTGTGTGTGTGTGTGTGTGTGCGTGCGTGTGTGTGTGTGTGTGTGTGTGTGTGTGCGTGTGCGTGGGCGTGGGTGCGTGTGTGTGTAGGGTAGGGTAGGAGAGAGATAAGCATTTACCTGTACCGCTACAACAAAAGAGAAGGAATCAGCACAAGCGGTCACAAGCACAAATCTCCTTTCATTAGAATAAGGTTTTTTTTGCCAAATTGCTGATTGTATCGGCGGTGGGACTGGACAAGGATTTAGTGTGCTGATATGCCACATGACAGGGGCGTCGGACACGCTACGGTCACTACGGTATTGACCGTACCACTTTTTGCCCCCAGGTACCCCATGAATCAATCAAAAGCGCTGATTTGGACTCTAAATTTCGAAACATTTCAGTGGAGCCACCCCTACCAACAAGTAAACTGTACCTCAGATGCCTGACAGTACCACCCTAAGTTACTACCCTCCGACGCCCCTGCATGACATTGCCTGCATGACATTGTACTACTGTTGCCATCACTATCATAACCAGTGCACAGTCAGGCTACAAGAACTCCATTAAGAAAAACCCGTCAACATCGTGAACAAAGACAAGTGCGGGAAGTCGAGTCTGACCTCATGGATAGGATACATGCAGCACTGTGTACTGTGTGTACTATGCAAGCCCAGCACGGCCAACACCCAGCTATGCACTGGAGTACATAAGTACCAGTTTAGTCTGAACGCCAGGATGCAAAACGGGAATGCACTGTAAATGTTCTTTTTTTAAAGCACACCACATTCACTTACATGTTACATTCGCCTTGTTGTGAGGCGTCAGGAAGCCTTGACCCGCACGCAGCATGTTCTTGAGCACACCACCGTCCAGCGCTTTGGTGACGTCCTGGCCAGTGTAGGAGAGCAGTTCAATGTCAAACTCCACCGTGGTGTTGGCCGGCACTTTTGCCGTGCCCTTGGCACCAAACGCGTACCTCGGCGTCAGGGTCATTACGGCCTGCTCCCCGACGTTCATGGTTGCCACGCCAACATCAAAGCCTCTCAACACCTTGCCTGCAGCAATGGGTGCACAAAACGGTACAGTATACTAGCAATAGGGGGTGGGCTCAGGCACAACATGCCATGGGAATCACCTACAAGATTAGAGACCTGGGTTTACTGTTCAGGATGCAGTAATGTTCTGGTTGAAGAGGATTTGGATAGGATGTTCGTCACATCACATTTTACATATGGTATGTGATTTCCACCTCACTGCGCATAGTTCTCGCTTATGACTTATGTGTGTGTGCGTGGAAGTGTGAATGGCTGGGTGAATGTAGAATTATGAGATTGTGTGCGTGCCTATTTATGTATGTATGTGTGTGTGTGTGTGTGTGTGTGTGTGTGTCTGTGTGTGTGTGTGTGTGTGTATGGAAATGTGCATGGCTGGGTGTAACAAACAGAGCCGGTCGAGGCAGCTCGAGTAGAGTGCTCAATACATAAGTGTGCTTTAAGTTTCACGCATGGCTGAGTGTATGCAGAACTGAAGCATGACATTGTGAGACAGTGGGTGTGAATACACACACTGTGTTGCTATGGATGTGATTGCTCCTGACTTAGTTACAATTAACTTCAAACTCAAATGTTGCTGTTGTTTATCTCCTGGGAGTTGAATTGGTAGCATGTGCATGGAGTTAGTTTTCACCAATAGTATCGAAATCTACTGGCTTATTCTAGTTAAATTATGCTGATGATGCACAAGTTGATCAATTCCCTGAAGATGTCAACCGAGGCGAAAATTTGGAATCAATTGAATAGAATTGGTTGCAATGAGAGACCGAGAGGAGCGGGAGACTCTTCACAGCCCTATACATTCGAAATATGCCACAGGTGGAGACTCGTATCATACTATGTACGCCGATGACCACCGCTCCCAGCTTTCATCAGCCATGATCAATTAATCATCTAGCACAAAACTGCTTGGCTTATACTACCTCCGACAAGCGAAATTTGGCGCATTTTTTTGTATTTTTTGTGGTGGTACCACAAGGCTGCGAGGCACGACCTACTTGTACCGAGATGAAACCGAGTGCAGGATGCCAAGTGACGATCTGGTGAGTGGCACATGGCTCAGAGGTTCATGTAGACGGTTTGCTGGGGCAGGCCAGTCTCTCCTGTGCCAGCACAACGATGTGCGCTTCCATTCTGCGGAAAGAGAATCGTCGTGCATCCACGTGCCAAAAGAAAACCAAAAACGTTCTCTCTCTCTCTCTCTCTCTCTCTCTCTCTCTCTCTCTCTCTCTCTCTCTCTCTCTCTCTCTCTCTGTCCACGTGGTCCCTCAGCCAGCACAGCTAAGTCCAGACGTCAATGCCAACGATCTGGCGTCTTTCATTAGCCTCCAGAACGATGTGTCTGTCTCCTGGCTAAGGGAAATCGCAAGGAATTGCTGCCAGCAATTTTGGACTGTTGGCAAGAACACCCGACCAGACAGTTGGAGTCCAGGCGTGTGTGGAGGTTTTGCACAGTTCTTACCACGGCATCCTGGAGAGTGGCGGCGGAAATGACTACCTTCGACACCGTGGCTCGAGCACAGCACATAGGAGCGACATCGAGATTTCCAGAGCGATCACAGCAGAGGTACTTGGTGCAACTGAATCCGCTCTAGCCGGACTTTCGTCTGACTACTGGGACAATTCCTGTCCACACAAAACTGCGATTTCTGACTCAGAGGAGAGTGGTTCAGACTAACTGATATCTCTCATGTCCTTGTTGAGCATTATGAAGTTGTTTTTTGGTGAGTCAATCATTATTTTGGATTGTAAAGTGGGAGTTATTTTGAGTAATTTGAAGTAAAGAAAAGCGTCAAGTTTTGCTTGTCGGAGGTAGTAAGACAGACAGAGACTAGAGAGGCACGTGCGAGCAAGTATGTGTCCGCTCTTCCTCTTGCACATTGTATTGCCACTTGGTCTGCGTGTGAGTATTGAAGAAATTGTGTTGTACAGTGGTCCTTTCAAAATCCAGCACCATTTGTGCTGCAGAAATTCTGCTGGATTAGGGAGGGTGCTGGATTAACAAATCCGATTTACTGCTGCAGTGCGCATGAAGAGGACATTTTGGTCAATGTCAGTTATGCTGGTTTATAGAGGGTGGTGGTTTATAAAGTGCTCGATTTTAAAGAGGGACGACTGTATAGAGCATTTTCAAACAGGAAGTGGAAGCTGAACATCCGTTGCTACCAGCTTTCTATAATTTCTACTGGCAAAGCATGACACTACAATGTACCTGCGTTCGTGTTAGAATACGCCATTCACAATAATTATTAGGACATTCAAGTGCAATACATGTATAATGATAGTAGAATCGAACTCAAGTGCAATCACAACTATTATTATGCTTTACCTCCTCCAAGCTGAAATTTGAATGGAGTTCCCCGCTCCCTGGTCGAGTCGCAGACTTCCCCGCTGGGAAGACGCCCGACATAGTGAACATAGACATCATCATTGCGATGGGGTTTGTCATCAGCAGGTCCTTCTTTTACTATTCTTTTGAAGGCCAATTCCTCCCCGTCGTCCTTTAGTGTTATATCCTGCCCCCTGGGGTCGTCCATCTGGACTGCAGAGTAGAGAATGCTTTGTACAGAGTGCAGAAAAGCGCTGATAAGCTACCACTACAAGGAAAGCAACGCAATATTTCTGTTTGAATCAGAATCTAGAAGCTCGAGCAAGGTGTTTGAGAAGTTTGAACAAGCTAGAACTAATGTTACTTCGGCGAGGAACAAATACCGAAAACAATTCGAAAAATGGATTCGAAACGTGCAGTTGCTGTAGTCGAGTTGTGCATTGTTTGCACGCGCTCACAATCTCCCATACAGCATTTTGAGGCAAGGTTACTTTTCAAAAAAAGTCCCTTTCAACTTCAAGTCTGCTGCATGCATATCGCGCATGTCGAGTCTTGTAGTTGTACGATGATGTTGAAAATGTACTACAAAACAGTACAACGTCGTACCTACCCATGAGTTTGTACGACAAAGTAACGTTAGTTGTATCATGTTTTGCATGAAACTGTACGCTAAATATAATTATTATAATATTAGGCCGAGTAAAAAAAATTACTAGATGATCGTCCTTTTTTTTGGAAAAATCGGGGAGGGCGGGAGGATTTTATTTTTATTTTTTTACTTTTTACCCTCTCATGCACACAGTACAGTGTACACAACAACATCAAGGTTTTTTTCTCTTTTTTTCTTTTTTTTTCTTTTTTTCTTTTTCTTTCTTCAGCAGATCGATACTGACGTTGTGATATACTAGTAGTATGTGGTCCATATAGTAAAGAAAGTATTAAACAAAGCGTGCACATGTTTCCTGCATCCGCGATCGGTAAAAAACCAACGATTTCGGCAAAAACTCACGATTTAAAAAATAAAATATTTCTTGGGGCGCTGACAAAAACTGGGGCGGACGGGGACGATCATCTAGCTTTTTTTTTTACTTGGCCTTATGTGTGTTTCATATTGAGTGCACCGAAATCCTGTGCATGTGGTCTTTCCACGTGTTCATGAATCATGGCAAGATAAGAGTTCATACTCTCGAGTCATCATGGTCATGGTCATAGCCGTTTTCGAGTCTTGATCATGCATGGTCAGTGTGGTGTCAGCTGTACATGCACCCGACCAGTGACGGCAACCACCAGCTAGCTGGTGGTGAATAATAATAATAATAATAATAATTATGGTGAATAAACTAAACAAATGAAGAAATTCGTCTTCAGAGTTCAGTGATCAGAGGCCCAACTGTATTCGACAACTATTACTTACTTAGTTGTGTTCACTATTTGCTGGGTTCCGACAAGAAGAGTTTTCCTGTAGTGATGTCGGCTAGCAAAGTAAGGCAAAGGCAGTTCAATTCAATGCATAACATTTCAGTTCAATTTTACTTATCATTTCTGGAATTTGCGAAACCATTACCGGTAAATTTTTGTATTTCATTC
This sequence comes from Sycon ciliatum, assembly GCF_964019385.1. Classification (NCBI taxonomy): domain Eukaryota; kingdom Metazoa; phylum Porifera; class Calcarea; order Leucosolenida; family Sycettidae; genus Sycon; species Sycon ciliatum. The sequence goes on from NC_088646.1 coordinate 21,486,640, forward strand.
TAGACCATTCAGTTGGATTGCCCAGCGTTTGGCTTACAGTGCCATCCATCCGAGCCACTGTTCGTCTCAGGCTTGATAGATGGAAATGTGAATTTGTAAGTTCGTGGTGGGGGGAGGGGGCATTGATGTGCCTTGCAAGATACAGTAAAATTCAAAGATTCAGAAATAGGCTTGGTTTGCACTGCACACGGACTTGCATGGCGTTGGTGGTGGCCGTAGTGTCCACACTCAGGATGTTGGAAATGGGCACACCGAGAGCCTCTTTCTGCACGCTGCTGCTCCAGTGCCTGCAGGGGTGTGTCCACATCGGTGATTTCCGGTAGGCCGCGTGGAATAGTGTTAAAGTCGCAACGAGTGTTCTCCATATTTCCACTGCGATGATCTACTCGAGGTCAACGTCAGTGCTATTTGTTTGTCGCATGCCAGTGTGCATACTGTACACGCTCGGATACACTGTACACGCTCGGATACAAGTCCCCCCCCCCCTTCAAATAGAGCCCGTCTGTCTGAAGGAATCGAAATAATAAAGCCCCGTTTCGTGTAAAATAGGGCTGAAGCGATTAACATTTTGCTTATCGGGTAACCGAATGCTATATCGGTCCGGTTATCGGCTATGAAACGATTATGGGCAGCTTGCTTACATACCGGTGCACGTGTAGCATGGTGCTCAGTAATATGATAGTGTGCATTACTCACTCTCCGGACAGCTAGCTGTTTCAACCTTATTAGGTCTCATCTGCGGAGCTCAGAGTTCAAAGTCAAAGTGCTCTAACTGTGATAAACAAAGCGAGGCCAGACGTTTGCTTTCATCGAGAGTTTTATGTCCGGATTCGATCAGGCGTCCGGGAGTTTGTTGAGCAGAGCGATCCGTGGATATCGATGTTTGAGGGCAAAGATGAGTCAGGCCCGGACGAGACGCCGCCTCTGGCAGATTATGTGACTCGCGCTCTTTGTACCTGACATCCTCTACTCTAATAAATTCTACTACTTAGTACAATCTACTTTATATACAGGGGAATCGGGTAAAGATTTAGCGCTAAATTTGTTTATGCTTGTGGCCCAATGTGATTATAAGCATACTGCTGGGTAGATCCGAGTATCAGTTGTCTGATGATTGCCTAGCCGCAGCATGAAACTCAGAGTTACAACCAAACCTGAACGTCCTCCGCTGAGTCTGCTATGTAAAGATAGTGTATAATCAGTCTTACCCCATCCAACACCTCCAACACCGTAAAATCGTTTTCACGGTAAAGCACCGGGTGCCCGGATCTTTGCCCCAAAACATGGGGTATTAGACACCCTTAGCAAAAAACGTTATGTTGCAACGGCATTACCGTAAGGGGAAAAATACCGAGATTTGGGTTCGACCTTCAGCAAGATGCACACTAATGTTAGTACACTGTTGCCATGAGAATAGCTTTTATTTCGCGTGGTACAACCATTTGTGCCGC
>NC_088646.1:21493090-21583090 GCF_964019385.1 Sycon ciliatum
ACTTGTCAGCCCTTATTCTGCTTGTGGCGGGGGGGGGGGGGGGGGGTGGAGGGGAATACACAGACTCTCGCCATTTCGCCCACATTGTAGTACTTCAGGGGAGATGCAAATGTGTTCTGCACTATTGGGCATTTAGAGTCTTTGAACCATGATCATGTTTATGGTGCATGGTGGTCTTGAGCGTGATGACTTTTAAAGTATTATTATGTTGTTCACTGGTTTGAGGGAAAGACGCAAACAGGAAAAGTCTGAAGAGAAAATTGACTGTCACCGCCAGGACTCAAACCAGGGACCTTCGCTTGAGGCCAGCAATGCTCTAACCACTGAACTAAGGTGTAGCCGTCATCCCAGCAGAGACCGCTCAACATCCTCTTCTTGTATCTGTTGTTGGGGATACATGTATTTCTCATTCTCCTATGGATAGAGTAGTTCTGTCTAGGCACATGGTGTGAGTATGATTATGCATTGTGAAATGTTCTGATGCTCTTGTGTTGTGCTCCTAATGGCAACCCAGAACGGCAAGAAGGTTGCTTGTGGTACTGGTGACGGCACACTGCACATCTACTCTTGGTCGGAGTGGGGAGACATCAGCGACCGCTGTCGTCTCTACTCTGGTTGTGAATCCGTGGATGCATCTGTGACAGTCGGCGATCAACAGCTATGCATAGCTTGTGATGACGGCTCCATCCGGTAAGTACAGTAGCAGATGATGTATGCCTGCTTGTGTACTGTTGTTAGCGATGGACTGTCCTCGTTATCTGACTGTCTGAAAATGCAATGCCTCTTGCCTCTGTGTTAGTCAGGTGTGAAGTGTCCACACTATCGCTGCGACCGACTGGCTGGCTGGCTGGCTGACTGGCTTGTTGGCTGGCTGGCTGGCTGACTGGCTGGCTGGCTGACTGGCTGGCTGACTGGCTTAAAGGGGAAGTATACCCTGAAATCAAATTTTCACCAGTTGTAGTCTTCTGGGTGCTGAGTCGAATGGCCTTGGTCCGAGGAAGCTGCGACGCTCCCTTCCTACTTGAATCCCAATCGAACTCGCGCACTTCCACCGAAACTGGGTGACTGCGCCCTACTAGATGGGGATTTGTATGCAAAATGTCACTAAAAGCGCCATTTCGTTCTTATAAAAGCACGGATGACCGCGATTGGCCCATATGTTGTAGTCTTTTGGACGCTGAGTCGACTGGTTTTGGTCCGAAAAGGCTACGATGCAGCGTTCCTCCTTTATTCCCAATCGAACATGGTTGAACAAGCGGTCACGTGCTCCTGGGTGCCCAAATCACCTGGTCACCACGCCAGCAGGCGAGAACTTTCACACCAAGGTTCAACTCGAGTTCAACTCGAGTGACAGGACTGCACCCAAAAAAGGTCAAACAGGCTAGTAAGTTGTACCGTGCAGGCACGGTGACCAGGTGACTGGTGTACGCAGGAGCACGTGACCGCTTGTTCAACCATGTTCGATTGGGAATAAAGGAGGAACGCTACATCGCAGCCTTTTCGGACCAAAACCAGTCGACTCAGCGTCCAAAAGACTACAACATATGGGCCAATCGCGGTCATCCGTGCTTTTATAAGAACGAAATGGCGCTTTTAGTGACATTTTGCATACAAATCCCCATCTAGTAGGGCGCAGTCACCCAGTTTCGGTGGAAGTGCGCGAGTTCGATTGGGAATAAAGGAGGAAGGGAGCGTCTCAGCTTCCTCGGACCAAGACCATTCGACTCAGCACCCCGAAGACTACAACTGGTGAAAATTTGATTTTAGGGTATACTTCCCCTTTAACATACTAAAAGAAAAGCTTGGCTGTGAAAGTGACTAACTTCACACCCGATAACGACTAAACCTGTGTAGCAGCTTACGACAATAACATATCCTGCGAGGTGTGTGTTGCGACATTGTGTTGTTATAACCAGCTAGCACTCGGCATCCTCCATTGCTAGTACTTTGAGAGGTTGTGTCCCGTCTTCAAGTGCCTGTAATGCCTCTCCGTCTTCTGTCTTCAGGTTAGTTCAGCTGTACCCGAATAAGGTCCAGGGCATTGTCGGCCGGCATGTTGCTGGCGAGCCCATTGAACGTCTTGACCTTACGTATGATGGCCGCTACGTAGTCAGTACATCACTAGACGAGACCATTCGCCTCTGGGACATCCAGGAGTACATGGCATCAGTCGGGCAGAGCAGTGACTCAGATGATTCGGATGATTCAGATGATTCGGATGATGACGACGACGATGATAGCGATGATAGCGATGATGATTCTAGCTCTGTCGGAAATGGAGCATCCCGCAGCGGACCTGCAGCTGCTAAGAAGTCGAGGTCGTCCAACCCTGGCAGCCGTGGCCATGCTGCGGGTAAATCTAGTAGTGTTGATAGCGATGACAGTGGTACTAGCGATGATGCTGACGCAGATAGTGATGGGCCACGCAATGCTAAAGCTACTGCAGTCGCCCCTGGAAAGCGGAAAGCCGCGGCGAAGAAGCAACCAGCGCAGCAACCGGCAAAGCGCAAGAAGAAGCCTGCAGGCAAGGATGGGTTCTTTTCCGATCTATGAGCAATATGTGGCGCCCCCAGAACGTTATGGAGGTTGCTACTGCTGTTTAGGACGCTGTCTGCTGCTCATCAGTATTAGCAGGTCAGAACAGTTAATTACAACCTGCTGGTTGGGTTGGGTTTGAGTTATATATTTTTTACAATAGGTTTGTTTGCTCGTTTGTGGGTTTGAGATGGTCATTTTAAAATGATAGCCATACTTCTTTGAGTGTCGTTCCAATCTATACTGTTCAACAGCAGTACGTTCGAGTGTTGTGTGTGTGTGTGTGCATGCGCGCGCGTGTGTGTGTGTGTGTGTGTGCATGCGCGTGTGTGTGTGCGTGCGTGTGTGTGTGTGTGTGTGTGTGTGTGGTACATGGTGTGTGTGTGCCGGGAGTCTGAGAAAGGGAAGAAAGCTCTTCTCCTGGGTGGTTACCAACAGCCAGTGCATGCTGGATTATGTGGTGTGATGCGGGAAAAAAAATGAAAAGACCAAAAAGTAGGGATTCACTGGCCAGAAAAAGCCACTTCATAGCTGTGTGGTGTAGACCAGGCTGAATAGTGCCGGTCAATTCTTCAGCCTTGCAAACTGTTGAATGGTGCAATCCCAGCACAAGTAGACTGTGAGCCAGGCACCAAAAATCCTGTTAGAATTTTTTTTCGTTCCGACCTTGAGCGTACCGCAATTTTTTTCCCCAGTTCGTTTCATCTACTCGACTAGATACGAATTCAGCTTGTTGTCACTTCCAAATCAGGCACGAACATGCCCAAATAGAAGGGAGAAACTACTTTGGCCAAATCAATAGCCGCCATCGACAAGAACCAAGGTCACAAGAGCTGGAGCGGACTTCTGTTGCACCACTGACCTCGCAAAAATGTACGGTGGTGCAAACCCAGCCGCATCATGACGATGTTTTTTCGTGGTTTAGTATTGTGTGCAGTGCTAGTGCAGCGCAGTGCAGTGGCAGTACGAACATCATCATGTCAATCATATCAGTGTGCTAGCATGCTTGCTGCTGATCAGTCAAGCTAAACTAAAGGTTTTTGTAATCTGTTGGAGCAGAAATACATGTAGAACGTACAATGTACCTTATCTCCGGAGAGCTAATAACTGTTTCGATCTTTTATACTGAAGTGCTTCAGACTATGATTAATCGTATCTTTCCGCTTGTGTTCTGTACATACAATGGGTAATTTAACTAACGTTTCAAAATAATTATTATTATAGTTCAAATAAACTACAGATCTGTATCTACCGGTATACCCCTGCGGTCCTCTAACGTTACTGGTTACGGTCATTGCTCTACCCTTTGCACTTATAAGTTAGGAAGCAATACAGCAGTACTTACGAAGTAACGTTACATTGATCAGTTATATGAGTGCAAATATACAAATCCTGTATCCAGCAACTTCTTTAACATTATTCTGCCATACTGTACATGTATATATTATAGAGATGTAGAGGGTGAAATGAGCATTGCACCGGATTAAACCAGATTCTCCTGGCTGTTGTTGATGGTCTTTTCCAACCGTTGTCTGGAGAATTCGCTGCTGCTGGGCTTTGTATATTGAATGCCACCTGTTTGTTCTGTACATTATCATTCCTGAAGTGCATTTCGTGGTTGTCGGCACCATTTCATGTGCACTTACCTACCAGTGCATCGTCACTTCGAGTAATATTTAAAATGTGCACGTACTTTATACAATGCACTTATGCGCAATTCTATAATTTTTGGCCTCGTATAGTTATTTTAACCCAGCTGCAATGACGCTTGATATACATTTCTTCGTCCAGTGCCGTTGCCTGCTGAAAAAAGTAAGAAACACCTTCAAAATAGCATGTTGCTATGTCAGTTGCTATGTAGTTGCTATGGAAACGGGGAATGTTAAGATAATTGCTTATTTTGACTTCCCTGCAAGCTTCCCAAACTGACAACAATCAAAAATGATCTTCTATTAGGTCTCTCCACATGCTAAAAGAACAAAATCGCGGTACACCCAAAGTGGGAACGAAAATCATGAATTCATGCACTTGGCTCACAGTCTAAAGTTGCTATGGCTTCTGCCGTAGCATCGCTATCGGCGTCAAAAGGTGTGTGTGTGTGTGTGTGTGTGTGTGTGCCTCCTCGTTGTGACCATAATTCATTCAAATTCAAAAAACTACAAATTCCCCAAACCACTTCGTCTGACTAGTGCAATGCGTACAACAAACCTCCCGACAGCTCGCAAGGCTGTCAGGACGGGCCACAGCAGCCAAGGCCTGGTCTCCACCATACGGCACTTGGCTGCCAAGTGTGGCTAATCCATCATTGAGACAGAGCTCAAAAAGAGCAAACTGCCTCCTCCAACAACAAGTTGCAACACAGTATCCCATCCAGAGATGTTCTTGTGCTCCTTGGGGATTTGAACGCGCGCGTCGGGTCCAGCACTGACTATGCAGACAGCGCTGTGAGTCGTATCGATGGCATGCCAGGGGATGAGCGGATGTGGGGTTGTGTCTTGGGCCAATTTGGCCTTGGAAATTGCAATCGGGCTGGTGAGGAGCTGTTGTCATTCTGTGCAGCTAATCAATTGTCAGTAATGAATACATGGTACAAGAAGGGACGAAGTAAGCGTGGAACATGGACTCATCCAGCCACTCGCCAAGTGCATCTCATTGATTATGTCATCATGCGTACAGCTCATTGCTGCTACTGTAAGGACGTTGGTGTTGTCCGCGGCGCACTGTGCTGGACTGACCACTACATGGTTCGGGCCAAGCTTGTCCTGGACTTCGTCCAACGTAGATCCACTGTCCCTAAGCGGAGGTCGTATGCCACCCATCGCCTGCGTGAGCCTGATACGTTACTGCAGTACCGAGAGTCAATGGAGGCAGCCTGTGGTGGCGCGGTCGGTGGTGGCCAGAGTGTTGAAGAGACCTGGAATTCCCTTCGTGATGACATCACCAGCGTAGCGGAGAGAACACTGGGCCATGGTCGGCGGCGGCAACCAGACTGGTTTCTGGAGAATAGGGCAGCATTGGAGCCACTTATTGAGGCGAAGCGACGTGCCCATGAACGAATGTTGTCGGCAGGCAATCAAACGACACGTTCCGGATTTAGATCAGCCCAGCGGTCGGTTGCGAGGGCGGTGCGTGGTGCAAAGGAACAATGGATCCGTGAGGTGGTCGGTGATGCTGAGCGTGCTCAAAGGGATGGCTGTGTGAGGTGGAAATGCATCCGAAAATTGCAGCGAGTGGATGATGGCAGGCGTACGGTCACACCCTCGGCGGTTTATGATGGAGACGGACACCTTACTGACAGCCCGGAAAGTCTTGTTACGCGTTGGCATGCACACTTCGACAGAGTGCTCAACATTGCTAGTCAGTTTAGTATGCATGTCATTGATAACATGCCTACTGCTGAGCCGCGTCATGAACTTGACATGGCCCCGACATTTGAGGAGGTGATGGCTGCGATGCGGAGGATGAGTAGGGGCACGGCTGGTGGCTCGTCAGGTATTGTGCCGGAATTGGTGCTGGGTGGCGGTCTTGCTCTCCACCGGCGTATTCATTCTCTGATTTCCCAGATTTGGGCAGGTGGCTCCGTTGTTTCTGAGTGGCGCGACGCTGAGATTGTACCCATACCGAAGAAAGGCGACCTACGGTCATGTGACAATTGGCGAGGCATCAGCCTGTTGGATGTAGTCGGTAAGCTGTTTGCACGGGTTATCCAGGATCGCCTTCAGGAACTGTCCGAGGATGTGCTGCCTGAGTCACAGTGCGGTTTTAGGAAGGGACGTGGGTGCGTCGACATGGTGTTTGTGGCGCGCCAGCTAATCGAGAAGGCCATCGAACATGATACGCCACTGTATGTCATATTTGTCGACCTGAAGAAGGCTTATGACAGCATACCTCGTGAGGCGTTGTGGCTTGTCCTCGGGAAGCTCGGTATTCCACCTACCCTTCTCAGCTTGATTCGGTCCCTACATGTCGGCATGAGGGCTCGGGTTCGTATATCTGGTCGCTTGACGGAGGACATATATGTTAACAATGGTCTTCGCCAAGGCTGTACTCTTGCCCCCACCCTATTCAATCTGTATTTTGCTGCCGTAATGTCGTCTTGGCGTTCCCGCTCTTCTGTTCCCGGCGTGTCCCTGCGCTCACGCCCTGGCCGGAAGCTTGTTGGGGATCGAACAACCAAGGCGCGACTGAACACGTACCAAGTTACCGAGTCCCAGTTCGCTGATGATGCCGCTGTATACACCACATCAAGAGAACATCTGGAGACCCTGGCAAACGAGTTCATCGCCTGTGCCTCTCAGTGGGGTCTCACTGTCAGCATCGCCAAGACAAAGGCCATAGCAGTCGGCCCGGGGGACCTACAACCTGATGTCGTCCTCGATGATGGTGGAGTTGTGGAGATGGTCTCCGGCTTTACTTACCTCGGTAGTGTGGTGAGTTGCGATGGGTCACTGGACGTGGAGATCACCTCCCGCTTGGCCAAGGCATCTCGTGTGTTTGGTTGCCTCCTGACCCCGATTTTCCGGTGCCGGGGTTTATCCATCGACATTAAGTGCACGGTATATCGCGCTTTTGTCCTGAGCACTCTGTTCTACGGTGCAGAGACATGGGCTGTGAAGGCTACCCACGTCCATCGGCTGACCGTCTTCCATCGCTCCTGTATTCGGTCTATCCTCGGTGTATCGCGGATCCAGCAGTGGGAGGACAGGCTCACATCGGCAGAATTGGGCAGGCGATTTGGCATGTCTCTTGACATCTCCGATTTGCTCCGACAGCATCGTCTGCGCTGGCTGGGGCACATTGCCCGTATGGAGGAACACCGCACTCCGCAGCAGATGGTATTTGGCGAGTTATATGCCACTCGCCCCCGCCACGGTCCGAAGAAGCGATGGCGTGACGTTGTTGTCACTGATCTAGCTGCGGCACAGATCGGAGAGGGAGAATGGTTCCATCAAGCCCAGGATCGCCCAACCTGGAAGCGGTTGTGTCGTCAGCAGCCTCCTCCACCCGGACCGAAAGAGTTCCGTTGCGCATGTGGCCGTCCCTTTGGCCGCATTGGGGACCTGAGGAGGCACGCCCCCCACTGCCGCGTCTGAGCCATCATCGCTACGCGATGGGCGTCCAAGGTCCAAGGTCCAAGGTGTGTGTGTGTGTGTGTGTGTGTGTGTGTGTGTGTGTGTGTGTGTGTGTGTGTGTTGCTATGTCTTACGTAGCTGTTCGCTATCATCGCTTCCGCAATGCCAATGGGCATGTCTGAGTCTGAGTGTGTGTGTTAGGCTCGTTCTTTTAAACGTAAATTTCATTAGTTCGGAATGTTTTTAGTCTGATTGATAAGTGGGTGGGTGGGTGGTGCCATGATGCACTTCTTGCTTTTAAATCTTTACCAAGGAGAAATGCTAAGCTGCACTTTCACTAGCGATTCACGCTGCACTTGCACTAGCGACCATTAGCGGTTCCGCTGTATACTTAGCACCCATGTGCGATTCCGCTGACTCACGCTGCATAATTAATTAGCGCTGACTCGCTCTGATGAAATCTGCATAGCCTCTATAATAAATTCCTAACTAAGCAGGCATGCGATTGCATACTAGACGCCGAGACCTTTGAGGTCGGCAGAGCAGCCTGGCCCCGCCACCACTTCTCGCACATATTCGGGAATATAGTGGACTTTCGTATAAAAAAAAATATATATATATACTCACTGTACCATACTGTACCGTACTGTATTGCTATTACTAATTACCGGTAATTATTTGGCAAGAACTACCAGCAAGAGTACATAAACCGGTTTATGTACTCTTGCTACCACTTATCGTTTCTCACCCAAACACAAGTTCGGCCCGGAGTACTTCAAGTACGTTTAACATAATTGCAAACAAGTAATTAGTTGTCACAACTTGCTTTCTACGGCGACGTTTCTGGGTTTCTGTCTGTCCCTACACGTATACATGCACATACCGTTTTTTAGCAGGGAGTCCCAAGTAGAAAAAGCAGAAATGCCGTTCTACTCCCTACAAAGCTCACTGCGGACTTGTTTATTATTAGTTTGAGCATTCGGGCCCGGTCTAATTCTAAATCTGGCTTTGGAAATTTTATTTTTCACTGCTATCAATCAGGTTGGCCATTTTCTCTGGCTGCGCCGACGAGCCCACAAAGGACGAAACAGTTCTGTCCGCAGATTGAGTACTCATTTAAATTTTTAATTATTTTAGTGGGGGGGGGGGGTGCATGTGAACTCTGGCTCTGAGATTGAGAAGCAAAGTACAGTAGAATGTGGCAACAACACTCAACACGACAGTCGACAGGCAACGATGTTACGTGCAACCACGCATAGTCAACAACAATGTTACATGTTTGTTAGCACAGCAACCAACACACACAACAGCCAACAGCACGCGACAATCTACGACGTGAAGAGTCTACCGGTAGATCGTCATCGATCACCGATCAACAGTCAACAATTTTTACATGATTGACACATGCATGACTAACGTTAGTCGTTAGCTACCATGTACGCGGCCTCTGGTAACATTTTTTTCCTTCTTTCTTGCTTGAGAGTTGGTGAACATGGTAGTAATTGATTGCGATATTACTGTAGTAGTGTAGTACTAGTAGTAAAGAAGCCGTTCTCTCTTTGGCTTGAAGCTGAAGTTGTCTTTTGTCAGAAGTTTACCCTAAATGGCTACAACTTACAAGTGTGGTCGCCAGTTCAGCAGAGCGTCTGGCTCAAAGTAACTTCGATGACTCCCACACGACATAAAGCAGTCACGAAATAGTTGCCAGGGGATAGTGATAATGTTTTACTCAGATACTAGTATCGAGACAAGAGCGACGTTTTCAGCTTGCAAGTATTGCTGGCGTCGCTAACAACGGAGCGTTAGCGGTTGTTGCCTGACTGTTTCGTTGGAAGAGCATGCAGGGACGACGCAGAGCAAATCTATCGCCTTTCACGCTGGAGAGTGTGTTCCTGGTGGGCCTGTCATGCATCTGTGCTTATTTCATGGGCCTGGTGTCCACGTACTTTCTAATACAACAACAGCGTGGCTCATCACCCCGTTACGTTCCTCCAACAGCACCCAGCACATATCCGTCAGGTGATGTCCATGGCGTAGTGGACACATACTCAACTGAGAAGCAGGTTGGTGATGCACTGCCCAAGCCAGACCTGCCGTCCGGCAATGTCTTTCTGCTCGCCCTCACGGTCGCCGACTCGGTGGACATGCGATCGCGTGCCATTCTACGCCGCTCGTGGACGAAAGTCTGGCACCGGGAATCACTGGACAAGATGCCTGGCAGGGTGCAACAACTGTTCGGTTCGCGGTCATGGCTTACGGATGACATGGAGTGTAGCGAGTATTTCCGTCACTATTTCGTCATCAGCCAGTTTGCCCTGATCCACGAGGCCATAACATGGGAAGCAGAGATCGAAGGCGATATGCTACTCACGGAGCTCTACATATTTGCGTCAAAGACGTTGCAGCTGCTTTGGGCTCTGCGCTGGTCGCTTGAGCACGTTCGATTTCGCTACTTAGTGAAGACAGAGCCGGATACATTCCTGTATGTACCCACCGCTGTGTGGTGGTTACGAGAATCACACGAGGTGACACGGACCGGGTACTACGCCGGGTACATGCTGAAAAAAGCTGCTGTGGTACGTGCGCACCGGAGGCCATGGTTTGTTAGCAAGTTCTCGTTCAACGAGGCACAGTATCCGAATTATATCGACGGCGGGTGTGTCATCATGTCACGGGACCTAGCGCGCACTCTCAGCTCAGACTGGATGTCCATTGTGACGCTGGAGGATAAGCACCCGCGTCAGTTCCTGCACATTAGCGATATTGACGTGGGAATCAGCCTCTATCATTCTGCTGTTATTTCTAAGAGTCTTATACACGTCTATGCGAAATGGGAGAGTGGCCTGTGCCGGGATGCTGATCTCGTGGCCTCTAGTCGAGTGCCCGACTCAGTTCTCTTGTCAACGAACCGGAGCACTTCGTTCCATGTGTGTGGTAGTGGCGGTGCAGGCTGATACCAGTGCAAGACTGACAGGAACACCCACTTGCGGAACGGGCAATCTCACCCTCCTTGTTCCTGTGTGTCAGCCATTGCTCGTGTGAGGTGAGCATCCTCTGCCGGCTCTGGCATTGGAGAGGCATGTAGTATAGCCTCTGTCATGGCTGTGGTCCTGGAAGCTGGACGTGTGTTGGGCGTTCATCGCTAAGCAGTGCCCTGGCGTTGTCCTTGACCTGGACATAATACAGTAATTTCGATCACACCCTGGTCGTGGCTGAATGTGGCATCCAGTAGATTATTGCAACGGAGAGTTTTGCCTGACGCACAGTTGCTGGCATTGATGGCATTTGATCATTTGCTACTCTGGTACTGCTCTGAAGACGGACTTTGGGGATGGCAAGAGGCGTTCGTCCTACGCGCTTGCTGCCTGGTGCATGGTGGTGAATATGTGCCGTCTCTGTATCCCATCTCTGTGCGTGTGACCGGCCACTGCTTGAGTTGACTAGGTTTTGGACGACCAGCACCTTCACTCCAGTGTACAGGTGCATGTAGTTCACTGGATTGCCAGGGACATTCCTGGATTATGGCCCATCACCAGCAGATAGATGACTTAGGTTCATATCCGGGTGGACACTCTGAGGACGTACGAAACGACTTAGTTGAAATTACCAGCAATAGTTGAAGCTGCACTATATTGGGGTTATTCATGCTCATCAAAACTCTAAGCCGGCCATCTTTCCAGGTCATACTTGTTTGTAATCTCTTCTGTTTTGCGCAGAGATTCTTTATCATTTTTCGTCTTCTCGCCGATTATTAGATATTTATCAGTATTTATTTCTTTGCCCTCGCTGTCAGCACCTTCCAATTTTTCATTTTACTGTCGATATATGTGTCCAATTCCAAAATACATGTACATGCAGTTATAATAGATACAACCCTGTTGGTATCGTGTTGCATGGACTACCTGCCATCACGCAGGAGCCAGGACTTTTGCACGCAACCACTCCAGGTCCCGGACACACACACACACTGATCGTCAGTAAAAAAAATTGGTCAGTAAGCAGCAAGCTGTCTAATCCGATGAGGAAAAAAAGAAAAGGGTACATGATTGATGATAAGCCTGGGCAAGCATGCAGATGAACAGTGTGGGTTAGGTGAACATTGGTTCCTTCAGCGAATGCGACCAGTGGTAATGACAGCACATCATAGGTGTGGTCACCCGATCGACGCTTTTTGTATGGCAAAGTGAGAGTACTGCATGATTGCATACGGCCTGCTAGGCAGGCAATCCTGCAGTCCTACAGGCTGGCCTGCTAGGCAGGCGATCCTGCAGTCCTACAGGCTGGCCTGCTAGGCAGGCAATCCTGCAGTCCTACAGGCTCGTCAGTGAGAGAACCGAAGGTACCAGCAGAGTGACAGTGTAGAGAAGCGGCAAGTTCTTAAGATAAATTTGCGTAGGAGAGCTGCTATGTACAGTACAGTGGAATTGGTATCGGTGATTGCTGTCAGTTGCTACGATAAACATTATGTAGAGCTACTAAGCTACGGGTGAAACAAAGAATGCCATCTCCGACGCACTAGACCGTGGCGATATGTGGTGCAAACGGCAAGAAGAATAAGAATGCTTGGGAGAGAGAGAGAGAGAGAGAGAGAGAGAGAGAGAGAGAGAGAGAGAGAGAGAGAGAGAGACAGAGAGAGAGAGGGAGAGAGAGAGAGAGGGAGAGAGAGAGAGAGAGAGAGAGAGGGAGAGATGTGAGATGTCAGCGCATGCGTGATGAGTGATATAGTTCAACCGTTGTGTCCGCGGACAGTCTTGTTCATGCAGTGAGATCATCATGATAAATATAGTCACCAAAGTAGCAGCAGTAGCACCAGTACGCGTTGTGCTTCTACTCAACAGCAGCTGGTATTCCGCTTCTACACGTGCCTAATTTGGCACTCGGGTGTCTTAAAGCCTGGCTATCTAGCTCATGGCTTTTTGGATGGGGATTGTTTCTTAGCCACGTGTTCCAGCTGCAGCTTGCTTGCCTGCGCAGACGTCGAGGAAGCCCGCGTTGGCCGCATGTAGCTGGGCACATGAGCAGAAGTGCTGGTGCTTGGGGACGTCTTGCGCGCACTCTGGGATACAGCGGGTGCCAGAACACGTGCATGTCAAGTATGAAAACATTGAAACCTCCATCATTTTGTACGATTGCCAAAGTACACTTTATCATAATTATAACAAGAGAAATTTCGGCCAATGTTACCAGGTGTTGTTGACAAATACTCTACTCAGTGCACAAAAACTGCACCTCCACACAGCCAATTTCATAGATGTAATCACCGAGAGTATTCATGGAACTATCACAGCTTGCCTTCCGTTTCAATGCACAACTGCTGGTTCTCTTGTCCACAGTCTGGCTTACACAACAACCATTCAATTAGTACACACAGCTCCACCATGGGCTGCTCCAAGTCTGGGCATGAGAACCACCAAGATTATCAATGTGCCAATCACCACAGTCTGCAATCCACATTCCTTTGGTGCTCTGAGATATCACACTGGAGTTAGCAACACTGCACACCGCACACACGAAGCTACAGTACTCACCGAAGGTCTTGCAGCCGCTGAAGCACCTCCATTCGGGACACCCAGGGTGGCCGAACTCTTGCTTTTTACCTGGTACGGGAACATGTTGATAACATTACACGACAGAGACTCAATCGCATTTGTATTGAAAGACTTTCGCATTGACCGGTATCAGCATTGATAGACATTCGTATTGATAGACATTGGCATTGAAGGACATCGGTTGTGAACGCATGCTGAATATATTTTTTTGCGTCTTGCAAAGGCGCAGATCTCCAATCACAGGCAGTGAATGCCGATGGTATCTTAGCCGTTGTCTAGGAGTTTACATGGCTGTACGGAGTGCCTTACCCCAAGCCATCTGTTGTACACCAGCAAGTACCATGGCAAGAGAACTCGTCTTGCAGTCATGTCTGTACAACTAAATGAAAAGCCAACCTCGTTCTATGCAGGCCATGTACTTGTTCTGACTGAAGATTTCTATGTGATCTGTAGTACATCAATTCGGAATCAGGTACATGTACTACTACACTGTAGTACTTTGCTACAGTTTCTTCAAACTACAGTACAGTTGACAGTTGTCTTCAGTGACGTCATCCTTCACTACTAGCAAGTATGTAGAGTAAAACCTGTCAAGGTGACCACCTCGGCACCTGTCCTAGAGGTTCACCGAATCCAGGACCAAAGGGTATCACTTCCACTAAAATGACCCTGGCATAGGGAACCACCTGAACACGGGGACTAGAGTTTTGGGGTCCCATGAGTTGTCGGCTCAGACAGGTTTCACTGTGCACACACACGCACGCACGCACGCGCACGCACACACACACACACTTCAATGACCACTAAAGACTTACCGTTTTCAAGCCATGCTGCGGTGACAGTTTAGTGGGATCCTGCGCCTGCAGCTCACTTTGTGCATGGGAGTGCTCTTCACTGGACTCATCCTATAGGCAACCATTACACAATCCATAAACAACAATCACCAGTGCTTCGTGTATTCATCTTGGGCTGCAGTAGGGACGACATGCTAAAACAACGCATATTCCACAGACGGCATTATTCGTTTGTCGACATGGCTATACTATAAGGAGCCATGTTTGTTGGCCAAGGACCAGTTGAAAACACTTGCTATTCTGCCGATGGTGGATTGTCCTTAGTGGATGCACTGTAGGTTGTGGGATTAGGTAGCACTGACTCACCAATTTGGATTTCTGCTCCAAGCTCATCCCTTGACTCATCTCGCTCATCAGTTGCAGTACATTCAACTTGTAGTCTCCCTTGCGGCCCTGTTGCACATGTTGCACACGATACACACAGCAGATGGCACAATTCAATTACATGGGACCGGCAGAAACACAGATCATGCATGCACGCATGCGCCACTTATCTAACACAGGACGATATTGGTGATTCAATTTCCAAATTATGCCAGTCCATCCCTGGCACGACTACGACGAAGACACACCACAGGCTCTTACCGTTATCCAGGGGTGTTGTAACGCTTCCTGGGCTGTGGTCCTCTTTGCCGGACTGACGTCCAGAAGCTGTAGAAGAAGCTCTTTCGCTGCAGGTAGTAGTGAATGGAAAATAGGCAAAGGACAAGGGGACACAGTCAAGTCACATATGGGTAGTTGTGGGTAGATGTCAAGTGCACATGTTAGCAAGAACAATACAAATCAATGAAAGGTGATGCATCATCATACATCATCTATTGACATTTCCCCTCGAACCCTCTCCACAATGGTGAACCATTGAGCAGGCTAGAACGAAGCAGTGCGGTTTTCTTTTCTGACCTTCCTTGTTCACTTTGTGCCATATCGCTGCCGACATGTCAATGTTGCCCTTCATGATCTCCTTGGTCAGGTCCGCTGCTGTTGTGGATTTGAATGGCATTGATCCAGAGAGTCTGAGCAGTCAGCACACGCAGAGCAATAATGATAAAGAGCTGCTTTGCTTCTAAAGCTACAAACGTCAATAGACCTCATGTTACTATTATTATCTTGCAGAAAAGTACATTGCTAAATGAAATGATCTACTGCCTATGGCTGTGCGAAGTATGTCGTGGAATAGTTTGTCCAGTGCCCCCAATCCAACGTTTAACAACATGCCTTTGCAGCGACTCTAACACTTGAAGTGTTGGCGATATTGAACAATGGTCGGTGCACTTCATTAGCTACTCCTCTCCCTTCTGTTTGCTTTCACATACGTCAACACGTCCTTCAGTGCCACCATGAGTACATGATCGATAGCTTGCAACTTGCCAATGCCTAGCTTCGCTCACGGTGGAATTTTATTGATGACATCAATCTGTTGAAGACAAAGTCTGACACGACTCGTAGGTAAGCCCATCACAACTCAAGATAGGAGTTGAACACCCTTGAAATGGTGTACTCTAGCAAATGTACTTTTGACTGTGGCTATGATTATTGCATAGAGTTACGCCATTTTGTACCAGGGTATCTGGTGCCGGGACTGTTGTATAAAAAAGTGCAGTGTTTTATGCCACTGCGGCTAGTCTACGATGTTGAATTGTTATACTCACAGCTTGAACATAATGATGCCTAGACTCCACACATCACACTGCTTCGTGTAGGTGCGGAATGAGTCCAGTACCTCCGGTGCTGCAGGAAAGGATACAATTACATACGGGCATCACAAGTGAGTTGACAAGAGTTCATGTGTGCAACCAAGTGGCGGTATGATAGTAGGTTGTCATTTATTGTACAGGCGCAACATGTTGATAAGGAAGAACATGAGAATGAGGATGACCTGATCATTGGCATACATACCCATGTAGAGAGGTGTGCCGCAGTAGCTCTGCATTATTGCCTCCGGATTGTTTCCTTTCTCCACCAGACAGGACAGGCCAAAGTCCGTCACCTGCAGCGCAGAATGCACAGGATGCGGCAGTGGATTCACGACCAGCAACACTGCCAGCTTTTAAAATAGCTCCTTAACCATGAGTGGTGCCGCTGGTCCAAATAAAACTTGTACACACGTCACAATCAATGCTTCAAGTTTCAACACCGTGCATCACACACATACATGTAAATACAAGCCA
The DNA here is from genome assembly GCF_964019385.1 of Sycon ciliatum. Taxonomy (NCBI): domain Eukaryota; kingdom Metazoa; phylum Porifera; class Calcarea; order Leucosolenida; family Sycettidae; genus Sycon; species Sycon ciliatum. Next base: position 21,509,269 of record NC_088646.1, read on the forward strand.
TATGCATGTGCTATGAACTTCAACATTGCAAATAGATTCTCCGGTCTTCTTCAAGCTATGTGTACAAACACATAGTATGCTTTGAAAACGTTGAGGAGGAGGTCGCATTCGCTTTCCTTGACGCACAAGAGGAGAGCTTCTATTCGGCTGGAATAGTATGTATGCTGATATGAGAAGTACATCAGGGTTTCGTGTTTGATTTTGTGGCAAAGGCTCAAAGCTTTACAAACCCCCTTGATATGTCTCCAGCATCAAGCTACGCTACCTTGATGTCCCAGGGATCGTCCTCGGTGACCTTCAGCAGTATATTCTCCAACTTGAGATCACGGTGCACCATTTTGTTGTCGTGCATGTAGCCGACTGCACTGAACAAGCGGGTCATGACCGTCTTGGCTTCCTGCAGGGCACGCATCATAGTGCAGTCAGTACATACATGTATACCGTGCACACAGTGCATGCACATGCATACACATGGATACAGTGCAAACACACACACATCATCATACACATGCATCCATGTACAGCACATGTCACAGGGCATAGCTTAAGGATTTCATTTAGATCGGACAAACGTCCTTCCATTTTGAAATCTGTCCGGACATGCCCGGACATTTTCCACAGCACATTTTCAGGGCGTTTCTTCTTTTTTTTTTAGTAGTACAGTGAAAGAGTGAAAAATAAAAGATGACATCTTCCTCTCAAGAGCGAACAACTGCACTAGCAGTCCAACCCATCGATTCAAGTGCGAAGTCGACACCAACGGTCGAAAGTGTGAATTGACTGTAGCAACAATGCGTTGGTACAGGTGGATCAAGTAAATAATTATAGTGAAGTCTACGCCTGAGACTACGGTGTACGTGTTAGTTGTACGATATGCAAGTCGCATTTCGCGGCAACGAAGCTCCGAAGAAAGCCCATCTCTGCATGAAAAGGTCGAAAGGTCGCTGCTCTTTTTTTACTTTTTGACCGGACACTATGTCCGGTGAAATTGAAAACGTCCAGTCAGTGGCCGAAAATGGCCAGAAAATGTCCGATGTCCGGCCGTTAATCTATGCCCTGTGTCACGGACAACACATGCATGTACGTACAAGGACATACAATTAACATGTGACGGTATCTGTGTACGGATAGCTGGCACCATTTCAAAGCCAAATTGGGATAATGGTCATCACTTCTGGACTTACAATGACAGCTTGGAATTGTTCTTACATGTACAGGATAACTTTCCCGTAGCAGGCACTTCTCAACTCAGGACACCTCCACATTCTGGACACAGTTGTTGAGTTCCAACCTGGTACTGGTGTTCTCCCGCGATCTCTATAAACCATGCCCTGCGTCAGATCTCATAACAAACTTTTAAATCTCCAGTGCCAGACACAATGCTACCCTCGCTTGTTCCGTGGCGTGTTAAATAGATGGAGGACAAAGACAACAGAAGTGACTTACGTCATTTGCTAATCTCTTTCTGACAGCCAATACAGCTTCCAGGTCTCCACCGCCGCAAAACTCAAGGACCATCATTGTTTGCTGCGAGAAAGTTGCACACAATGACAATTGACAAGACACCTAGCTTGTTGACCTGTATCTAAAGAACAGCACTTACAATGCCATCCTGTGCCCGCAGTTTCCCTGGCAAGTCAAGAACAGTGGGTTTCTAGTAACTTTCTACGCTTGGCATTGTAATTAGTATTACCCGGTAATTTACACCCTCGCCAAGACATGTATATCCAGTAGATGCGGAATTCGTGACAACATGAAGATGAGCAAAGGAACAAGAACAATACTTGGTGCGGTGATGAATATTGCTACCTCGGTGTACGACTAAGAACTCTGTAGCCTCCGTTTATCGAAGTGCATGCTTCTAAATTTGTCAGCCGCTCGGAGTGGAGTTTCATCTCGTACAGTAGTCATTGCACAACACGAAACATCTCTACTCTCTACCAGTCAGTAGTCATTGCACAACACACGAAACATCTCTATTATCTACCAGACTGCAGTTGCAGGGCTGCTCACGTACCTGGTGGGTTTCGAAGACTTCGTGCAGACAGACGATGTGCGGGTGCTCGACTTTGCGCAAGATCGTCAGCTCGTTCTCCATCATCTGCACGGCCCGTGTACCCGCCTGTCCAGTGGAAACAATCATAGTCACAGCAGCCACAGTAAAGAAGAATACGCATAAGATAATCACATTTGCAAATCATCACAGGCCTGGCAAAACACAACTGAGCATGAGCATCAGAGTGGGGTGCTGCAGTACTGCCGGGCGCCGGAGAACGCATAGGCTGGGATATCACCAAGCACAGCATAACGATATTCATGTACATGTATGTGCAGTGACTCTGCTGCGCAGAGACTGTACATGAAATAAGAACGAACTGCCTGGGCTACGAGGCTGACGCCCAGTTCTCTGGCACCTGACAGTATTGTATCATGGGCCTACTTGGGCCCTTTCATACACTTTTTATCCCTGGATTCTCTGCATGATGTTGCCAGTCGGTTGGCTTACGACTCATACATCCGGCGAAACGAAGAAGTGACAAATGCGGTCTTGTCAATATCAACATCTCAATATGAATGGTGGTAGCGTGCCAGTGCAGTGGATCATGCAGCCAAAAGAGAGTGCTGCATGGAATGGGAGAGTGGACTAACGGGTTGTTGTTGTTGTTGTTGTTGTTGTTGTTGTTGTCTTTATTTTAAGTGCATCACGAAAACAAACCTGACATACATGCAGTTGCTATTTTTCTCTGGGCACAAGACAATGTCAAAGAACCCGCAGAGCTAATTGCCGGCCCAAGAAGGCAATTGGAGCATGTCGAGGCACTACGTGCCGTGCATGATTGCAAACTCCTTTACAAGTAAGTAAGTACCAAACTGCATCTCGAACTGTACTTTACTTCAGTAGCAGGAGAATTTCGTGTGCTGGATGGCCTACATACATGATTGTACAAGATTGTACATCTAGGAAGGATGGTCTGTTGCAGTGGATGATAGATTGTTATTGTGTTGGCATTATATCACATTAATTTAATTTTTTATTATCTTATCACAGGACGCCTTCCGGATTCAATGGATATAATCAGCATGTCATGATCCAAGAAAATCTAGGGCCGTTGGTGCTTTGCCATTGATAACATTTCGAAGTGTTACGTTTATTACAGACTCCACTAAGAATAGGTAAGACCACTCCCTCCAAGTTCCATAGCAAAACAACAATGATGGATCATACACGACGTTGTCACCGTGTAGACTACGTGTGTAACTGGGTATCACATTTTTGCATCCGAATGGCAATTCATCTGATCTTCCTCATCTCAACCAAATGCCTCGAACATGATCCCAGGCACAACGAAAGTTGACTACAGTGTAAAATGGAGGAGAACACGTCGCCCATTCATTGTGCTGCCTTTGTACGCAGGTTTCGACGCTATTTTGGAAATGCTGGGGAAAGTCTCAAGGGCATGATTATTTGAACACAATTGTTGTGCGAAGAATACAAAGTACATGTACCTCTGCTTTGACGACGATTTTCACTGCCACCACTAGGCTGCTGACCAGGTGCTCAGCTCGATGGACAACGCCGAACGTGCCATGGCCAATCGGTTCGCGGTCCACTCGGTAGTAGCTGGCCATCTGATTGGCTTCTTCCAGACGCGTCGTCTTGACCACTCGGTTGCTAACAGACGGCCGCCGCCATCTCGGCCAGGGTTCCTTGCTGGGGTCGTCCAGCCTCGACCCGCCACCGGACATTGTGACGAGAATGCGTCGGGTGTCAGCCAATGGCTCTTGTTTTCTCCGCGGCTAGATAGTAGTGAATGGACGTGCCGCACTGCTGGGAGGAACAATCCTTCCAAGCTACAGGAAAGAACGATCGCTGCACCTTTTCTACATTGTGCTATTTGTGGCTAATTTTTCCAGTGAAAACGCTGTCTTCTGTGTCACTCGTTCAGAGTCGTTGAGCTGAGCGAGTCGTGCCAGCATACCTACTACGTAACCTACAAAATGTACAGTGTAGTACCTGCTGTCCAGCTTAGCAGCTAGCTGAGACTGAGAGTCAGACTTGTGAGAGTTCAATCATGCAGAACGGATGAAGGATCGATTGTAACTGAATGTTGAAACAACATTCAACATACATCTAGATCTGCAGACTGCGCATGCCATGGCACTTGTCATGTCGATCCACAGACATGTCTGTCTTCGAAGCTTCGCGAGACTGGTCTGCGGTCCATGCACGTACACGAGTAAAACAATAAAAATAAAAGTAGTCATGACTCTTGTCTGTGCCATGGCCATGGTCATTATAAAAATATAATACAAAGACTAGTATTATAGTATACTGTGGAAAGGAAGCAAGTAAGTTAGTTTTACGGCTTGTCTTTATTCAAACAACAATGTTCTGATGTGCTAGGAGGTAAAGTTCCCAGCTCGGCCATCGACCCGTATTGTAGGCTGTACTGGCCCGGCTGTGTCGACCATAAACGTGTGTGTGTCACATTCACATGAACTCACGACCTTTACTGACACTATTTGACTAGTCTCTACTCACGACTACACGAGTAGGTCTACTAGTAGTACTGAGTCTGTTTGTCATCAGATCTTATTGCAAATCTCACGTCAGTGACAAGAGACAAGGAAGAAATGGTGAGAATTGGAAAGCCTTTCCACGGTAACGCCAAGTTAGTCGCCGTGTGCTTCGCTGCGACCAATCAGAAGGCGAAATGTGGCTTCTTTGTTTTAATGCACCGGCGGGAAGAACCAAAACAGTAGACACTGACAGGATGTATCCACGGTTACAGGACAGCATGTATTGCATCACAGGATTCTGCACTGGTTATATGAGACAAACAATTATGCATGGTGTTACAGCCCATAAACAGAGAAAACAGAGGAGAGAGTGTGCACGCAAATGACTGGTCCCTCGCAGCTCAACGTGAAACCGTGACAACAGGCTGTCACTTCTTTTGGTGCTTCACATCCTAGCCTAGGTTCATGAAATAGTTATTTATGTCACACGTAGATCTACTGGTCAAACTGGATCAAGAGAGCAACTGCCTGGTCTACCAGACCGCTATATCATATGTACTCTTTGCATCAAAAGCGTGGAGTGCACAGGGGTCACCTTGGTTTCAGAGGTAGCCCTTGGCGGATTATGCCGGCATAATATTTGGCATAATCTTGGGATTTCGTCAAAAAATTATGCTCCGGCATAATATACGGATTCCAACGTGTAAGGTCGGCATAATCTTTCGGTTTAGACAAACATTATGCTTAGGGGCATAATACAGCTTTGTCAGAAAGCCTGCAGATGTTTTTTTTTTAAATACCCCAGTTACGATTCCTTGTCATAGCCCTTGGCGGATTATGCCGGCATAATATTTGGCATAATCTTGGGATTTCGTCAAAAAATTATGCTCCGGCATAATATACGGATTCCAACGTGCAAGGTCGGCATAATCTTTCGGTTTGACAAAAATTATGCTAAGGGCAGGGCCGTGTGTGTATGCGTGGTTTCTCAATCCTCTATGTACAGCGTGAATACATCGTGGAACCGAGCATAGTTCAGCATAATTCAGCATATTTGTTGGCATAATTGTGGCATAATTGTGGCATAATCAAAAGCATAATTTGACGATTAGCTGAGCATAGTCCGCCAATGGCTATTCAGAGGCCACCTTTGGCCAGTTCTATGGGTGACTATTGAAACCAGGTTTTGTTTCAACATTGTGAGAGCGGAAGGTAACAGGTTGTCAGCACGATGTACAAAAGGCTAAAGTACATGTGAGTGGGGTGGCATTTGTACAGTTGAGCGAGAACTAGAACACCTACCTATTGTGCACCGTTATTATCACAGCGCCGAATGATAGAATGCATGGTGCGCTGTAGTGTCTATATTGGTGAAGAACGTGTACATGGTGATAAGAAAATCTCTAAGTTCGCTAGTAGTCGCCAGACGGAAGTGACTTACATACACTGATCGTACTGTACACACAGTATGTTCACTATTGGTTCGTTTTATTTACCTGGCTATGAGCCTATGCTGTAAAGATTGCCCATTTAATTCCCAAACAGAGACCAACAATGATCGCACGTCCATAAATCTTACCTCTTGCACAACCTGAACAGCCCAGCAACTCCGTCAACCAATGCTCTGTAGTATTGTCAGGCCTGCCAGGGTCGACTCATAACCGTCTCGTATTTATCCATTCGTGGTTATCCTAGTTCTTCAACTGTTTCACTCATCATTGTCCAGAACTTCCGGACACTGCGACGACAATGCAAACTTCTCACGCGTCGTAAGCAAGCCACTTTAGACATGGTCAGCATTTTACCGTTCACACTATTTTCGGCGGTAGGCCTGCACCGTTTTTTTGTGTGTGTAGACATGGCATTTTGCAGTTCACGCGCTAAATCCAACGGTACTCGTACCCCAAACCCAAAATACCGTCGGTTTGGTACCGTTTCGACGATAGAAAGCTGTTTTTAGCGGGAGAACGAAACGGTAAGATTCTAACTTTGGTTACCTCACACGTCTCTCGTTGCGTCAGGAGTCAGGACTCAGAAGCCGAACTGCTAACCGTGTCTCGAAAACACATCAAAAACAGTAGACTCGCCCTCTACACGCCGACCGTCGAAATAGCGTGAACGGTAAAATGCTAACCAGGTCTATTCTTTCAGGACGAATTTATTTACAATAGGAAGAACCCCAGAGGCCAATGGAATGTTCTAAACACTCTGTTCTAAGCACTCTGCTTGGTCGAATCAAGATCCACCTTGAACCAGGTGCAGAGGTCAAAGCCATCACAGCTACATTCTCCGAAATAGCATCACCGGGTTCGCCAAATGCACCAACCGCTATAACGCACACTACACTGCCACTAGGTCCGATTCCTGAACACAACTAACTAATTACTTACCGGTATGTTACTTCTGCACTTTTCATCGCATCCCGACATGGACAAGCCTCGTAGAATTCTACCTAAAGCCAGTAAAGGCGTGAAGCGGTTGGACTGCCGCAAAGCGTGCTGTCCCGACAACGTACCGGCAGCAATCTACAAGTCTGCAGCTGACGGGATTGCCCCTGTTCTCGCTCCGCTATTTTCAGTCTCACTGCAATCTGGAACTTTCCCAACTCCTTACAAACAGGCTAACCTCCGGCCAATACATACGCGAGGTGACCCCAGCAATCCTACTACAAGTAATTACAGACCAATATCGCTCCTTCCGCAAATGTCCAAGCTGTTAGAACGCTGCGCCCTTGACCAGCTAATGGAATTCGTAGATCTACGCGACGCTCCACAAACAAACCAAGCACTGCCGCCCGAACAGTTCGCCTACAGAAGACAACACTCCTGCGATGACTTGCTAGCCTTGGTGGCGAATGACTGGCAGCAAAGTCTGGATGCCGGTAAATACGTGGTGGCAGCGTTTCTTGATATGTCGAAAGCAGGGAGTCGTAAAGGCTTTTACGACTCCCTGGTCGAAAGCATTTGACACGGTCAATCACGACATGCTACTGCAGGAGCCGGAGCTTTTCGAGATCGGCGTTGGAGGTAGTGCACTGCAATGGTTTGCGAGGTACCTACACTGTAGGAGGCATGCAGGCCGGGAGTCGTAAAAGCCCGGTTTACCCGTAGATCTACCCACACGACGACGGTTGTTGTTCGCACGTTTTCCTCCGGCAGGCTGCTCGTCTAAACCGTCTGTCTCAGTCTTACTATCTTCTCCATGCGCTGAAAGGTGCCAACCGCAAACCGACTTTACACTAGAGTCTACGGACGGCGGTCTGTGCGTAGAAGTCCCAGTTCGAGTAGCGTGGCCTACATCATACAGTACATGATTGTAGATCTACATGAATGCCCGCGAAACCAAAATCCTCGGTGTGATTCTGTGAATAGGCCGAGCAGCAGCCAGGCGCAGCACTTTCCTACCTTGTGAAACTTTCCCGCGCAGGTTTCTCGTCGACAGCTGAGCTTGATGAAAAGAAAACCATGTGCTTGACTTCGCCATTCTCTTATTCTGCATGCACTGCGCGACACGACATTTGCAGCGCTTTGTCGAAAAAGGAGCGAGAAGTAGAAGCTTGTTTTCCGCTCCTCCTTCCGTAAGAACTTGAAGAAGCCCTTCCTCCCTTATTCCTCCTAAATAACTATTACTTCAAAGAACGTTCCAGGCCCCTTCTCTTCCGCACCGTACACGCTATGTTGACTTCACAAGGAGCGTGGCACTGTTAGCGGTAAGTCGGTACATGAGAGCTTTTCTCTCTTTTGATACTGTTTTTCCGTGTTGTCGTGCTTTAGTGAAATACTTGCTGACGACGCTCTAAGTCTGACTTACCAGGCGCAAAGCGTTGTCCTCACTTCCAGTGCTTCCAAACACTGCTATTTAGTTATTCTGTTGTTCGCTCTCACCACCAGTTTCCGCACCTTGCTGTGCTGTAATGTTTACGAGTGTCCTCATCTCTCCTGACTTTCCCCGTTTCACTTCCTCAATGAAAAGAATTCGGGTGGACACACCCAATCCCATAGCGCTGCACATCACATCCGAACCAGTTCCGTTATTGTTATTACCTGACGATGGCCGGGTGCCGAAACGTTGTAAAAATAACGGAACTGGTTCGGATGTGATGTGCAGCGCTATGGGAATGGGTGTGTCCACCCGAATTCTTTTCACAGATGAAGCTGCAGGAAGCCTCAGCCCTTCTTCAAACTCACTTCCTCAAACTTACGAATTTCTCTTTCTCGCACTTATCACTTGCTCGCAGAAGACGGCATGCCTGGTTACCAATATTTACTGCAACCTTCCAAGATGAAAGCATAGACTCCGCATATCCGCAGCAAGTAACGTTAGTCGAGTCGGTTGTTCTGACTTGCTGAGGACTACACCATGAACATGTACTGTGGCGCGGAGCGTATCACGTGGCAGAAGATACTACTACGATTATGGTGAGTTTCGCTAGAACACAGGCATAACCATGACTTGGCAATTAGTCCAATCCTGTCGTCGGAATGCATTACAGCACCCGTGTATCGTTGAACAGTCCCGGTGAAGAACCCTACAAAATTGTAGTCACTGTGCTCGTATGCACTACATGTAGAGGAGACGGCTCGATACCGGGACGTTTTGACAGCCAAATTTGTATAGACCCAAACCGATCATCAGCGTTGATTTTTCACTCGAAATATGTTTGTGGAAGGAAACTGGCATGTTGAAGTTTGCTCTGGGGCCAGAGTCAATCGAACTGAGCCACTCCTTTGTGTTGACCCATTGCCTCCAAGTTGCCCAATTTTTCGCTTCAAAAAAGTTCAAATCAGAGGTGGCTCCAAACCGGACACGTTTTAGAGTGCACGTCAAATTCACTCTGGGTCTGAAATTAGGTAATTGCTATCGCTCCACGACGGCCAGTATAGAGTAACAATAAGCCTTGTGTGTGCTTCCATTAGTTTTGATTGGTATGCGGTGCTTTATTGGCGAGAGGCGAGCCGCTGTTTACCTGCGACAAGAAGTTGATTTTTCGAAAGTCGTAAAACTCAAGTCGCAGTGCGAAGCAACACGTCAAAAACTCACCTGCTTGATATGGCGCTTCTGGTCATCGCAGAGCCATGAAATTTTGGCTCGGAGTATAACACATAGTAGTCTCACTGTGACATATGTTTTCTAATCAAAATACCAAGAGAGAAAGTGAATATTGAGTCCGTTCCGGTTTGCAACCGGTGTCCTATTTGAAACCGTCCCCTCTACATGTAATGTAAAGCTGGCTGGTATCATTCATGGTACATGGCGTGGCTTTCTATGACTTTTTTCTGCAAACTGGAATGACCTTCCTCCCAAGTACTTGTCCATTGGCACAATAAGGGTAGAATGTACCTGCACAATTATTCTTTGCCAGTTAGTGCATCCATGATCAGTAGTGCGCATGCGTGCATATGTGACTCTCTGCATGTAACTGACGCCCTGTTGACGCCCTGTTGACCCAAACATGGTGCTAGTTCTGTGCACACGTACCAATGCTGTGCTTGTCCTGTACATTGTACTGTGTGGGTAACTCATACCAGTCTGCATGCTTTTCGTACCTCCTTGCATTGAAATTACAGAAGTCAACAGTCAACACACCTGCGGGCATATTGCATCTACCGATCACCGATCACCTTCGCATCCCAGTCATTTGCTGTACTCGTCTACATACTTGGTACTGCCTGGCAACTGCACAACACCGTGCACCTTCCCGCACCCGACAAGCACGGCGGGGTTCGCTATCAACGTCCCTGCCATAGTCGCCGCTGATGAAAAGCTGAGCCAGGCTGATGATCGGGATTCAAACTGCAAGCAATGTCAATGTAAGACTGCTGTACCTAAGCTGAGCTTAGTGATTCCTTCCTAGACTAACACGACCTGTGTTGCCTGTGCGCGCATGTCTTGCTCTTACAAGTGCTTCATGAGCTAGATCCGAGTTCGTGTCTTTTGTACTGCAGTGCTGGATAAGCTAGTGTCATCATTCATGACGATGCATAGCGGGGACTGACAGATGAAACGGGTGCAATGACTACATACATCTACTTGTAAAACAGATTTACTAGGTCCATCCAATCCCAATCCAACGAGGGGTGTTCACTATAAACATACATCGGTGAATAGTAGTGTTCACCAATGTACAGTCATGGTCAAAGAAATCCGACCCATGTGCCAAAAGCAGCGCCAAGGCTCATGCGGCCCCCTGCAGCCCTCAGATCTGTTTTCGGAGCAGGCATGATGTAATTTAAAAATGGAAACACAGCACTACTTTTGGCTCATAGGTGGGATAGGTGGGATTTATTTGGCCACAACTGTATGTTTACAGCTGGAGCATCGTTCCATTGCAGCTTCAGTGCCATACATGTACATTATCCATATAAAAATCGCTCTGTGAGCGGTTCTGAAAAACCTTTACTGGTACTGCCCCGTCGTAAAAGTAAGAAATTAGAACTGGCCCATTGTCCCCCCAAATGCGAACTGATCCACCTAAATCGCGAATGACGGGACCCGAACGCACCAGTAGCACGAGGTTCCTACCTGTGGATGCAGATGGGGACGTTGGTCCGGACCATAGGCCATGTACTGTACTCATGGTACTAGCGGTAGGCTTCCCTATCAAAATAATAAATTCTACTACTACTACTGGTGTTAACTGTTACCCTATGAAGTATGATAATTGCCGTGATCCTGTGCCCTCCCGGCCTCGTGCTACTGGTGCGTTCGGGTCCCGTCATTCGCGATTTAGGTGGATCAGTTCGCATTTGGGGGGACAATGGGCCAGTTCTAATTTCTTACTTTTACGACGGGGCAGTACCAGTAAAGGTTTTTCAGAACCGCTCACAGAGCGATTTTTATATGGATAATTTCAGCTCTTTTTCCGTTCCCTCCCCACCCCAACCCCGAAGGTAAACATGATGACCACGCCCGCGATGTACTGTATGTAGCCATGCGACTGCAATAACACACTGATACATACCAGCCCTCCCCGCCTCGCTACCCCGCACACAGATACACAAACATGTGTGTGCACATGGCACACACACGTGGCCACGCACACATACGCACATGCACACGACACAAACAGGAAATTCTTCATGTATAATGCCATGCAAAGCAGTGGCCACCGTACTTGAGGAAGTCAGTTGTGAAACAAAAATAATTCAACTACAGCGTGTAGACAAGCTGACGGCCAAAGCACAACATAGCAAACATGACATTTGCCCAAGGATTGCAGTTTGCAGACCATGCCATGGAAGCAGCGAATACAGAATGTAATATCATACAAAGTGACAAGCAAGGACGTGGCCATCATACACCAGAAACTTGCAGAAAGTCACATATCCAACAGATAGAGAAGTGAACAGCAATCTGATACAGCCCACACAGGACAAAGCGGACCTGATACTCGTCCCAGGATCGCAAGTGGCAAACCCTTTTCAATGCATAACATGCAGGTGTATGTTAGACGCATGAACATCTGACCGTGTCGCCAGCATACAATGTCATAACATGTTTACCCCACAATTTACACACATGCACAGTAGAAGCACAATGAAAGCAATGGAAAAGTACGATGTAGTTGCTGAAGCATCTTCAGACTTCAAATTCAGACTTCAATGTGGTCGTCACGGGATGATATACCTGCAAGATACAAGTGATGAAGAAAGAAAGCAGAAGGTCGTGAGGTAGGCTATGAGACACCACAAACGGTTCACCTACATGTCTGTTCAGGGCTAGTGCACTCACACGGAGAATTGTCATAATCGAGCATTTCCCAAACTGAGAAGTGCAATGAAATCCACTTGCATGCACAGGAGCAATTTTGCAATATTATGATGCGCAATTCGACACGATCTGCGATGCTGCGTGCGATGTGCCCTGCTGTCATGATAGTGACAGTCACCGCGGTATGTTTTGTCAACGTCGCCCTTGCACTCTTCTGTCAAGTCCAAAGTGCTCACATACTTGGCAATGTTTTTGCAGTGATTAACTTTTATCCTAGTTATGTCACGGGTAACTTTAAAGGGGAAGTTAAGGCAAAAATTAAAATTTCACCATTTGTAGTCTTCGGGGTGCGGAGTCGAATGGTCTTGGTCCGAGAAAGCTGAGACGCTCCCTTCCTACTTGAATCCCAATCGAACTCACCCACTTCCACCGAAACTGGGTGACTGCGCCCTACTAGATGGGGATTTGTATGCAAAATGTCACTAAAAGCGCCATTTCGTTCTTATAAAAGCACGGATGACCGCGATTGGCCCATATGTTGCAGTCTTTTGGACGCTGAGTCGACTGGTTTTGGTCCGAAAAGGCTGCGATGCAGCGTTCCTCCTTTATTCCCAATCGGTCACGTGCTCCTGGATGCCCAAATCACCTGGTCACCACGCCAGCAGGCGACAACTTTCACACCAAGGTTCAACTCGAGGTCAACTCGAGTGACAGGACTGCACCCAAAAAAGGTCAAACAGGCTAGTAAGTTGTACCCTGCAGGCACGGTGACCAGGTGACTGGTGTACGCAGGAGCAAATCCCCATCTAGTAGGGCGCAGTAACCCAGTTTCGGTGGAAGTGCGCGAGTTCGATTGGGATTCAAGTAGGAAGGGAGCGTCTCAGCTTTCTCGGACCAAGACCATTCGACTCAGCACCCCGAAGACTACAAATGGTGAAATTTTAATTTTTGCCTTAACTTCCCCTTTAATGAAGTACTAGTACAGTGTACCCGCAGGCTGTGTCGATCTGCACATCGTCCACTCTCTCATGTACTTGGCCTGCTTTGTCTGTGTATCCATTTCATGTGCGATCCACAAAATCGACTAGAGAGTGGGTGCAATACGCTCTCTACCTGAAGACGTTCTTCTGGCGACATCTCGCCATGTACTTGGCCTGGCTTTGTCTGTGTATCCATTTCATGTTCGATCAACAAAATCTCAATGCACTACAGAGACTAGACAGTGGGTGCAATACGCTCTCTATCTGAAGACGTGAACCATTAAATTTTTTGGAAAAGTTATAAGTACACCTGAAACGTAATGAAGTACAGGAATAGAGAGAGTGACTACAATACGCTCTCGACCTGATAATAGTGATAACGTGAGTACAAGACACTCTCCACCTGATAACGTGTTAGAAGGTAACATGTCTACAGTCACACCGTACCCTTCCGACACGACTGTAGACCATTGCATTTTTTTGAGAAGTAACTTAGTTATACGTACACCTTAAACGTAATGAAGTACAGGAATAGAGAGAGTGACTACAATACGCTCTCGACCTGATAACGTGAGTACAAGACACTCTCCACGTGATAACGTGTTAGTAGAAGGTAACAGGTCTACAGTCCCACCGTACCCTTCATCATTCCTCATTCACCATCGCGCCGATACCCTGGCACACACTGGCAACATATCAATTAAATGGGGTGCCTTACCGTCGTCTAGAGGAGACGTCTTCGCAGCAATATTTTCCCTCCTGCGCATTCAGTCGCCGACGCGACAGCGTTCACGGGGCCGTTCCAGTTGCGGAAGACATTCGATTCATCGGGCCAATTCAGAAACAGGGCCGTGGACACACAGGGGGCAGAGGAGAGACATTGTTAGTGGACAAGAAATATGCAGTGGCAAGTGGCGAGTGCCGCATGGATGTCAAGTTGTCATGCACAATTCAGCTATTACTTACGGTCCAGGTAGTCCTGCCATTGCTCGCTCGTCCTGGTTCCTCCTCGTTCGTCTTCCTGCACGTCTGCACTTCTCCTTCCCCACCGTTGGCTTTGCGGTACGAGGGTGCCGGAAGGAATTCCCACCATGTATCCATGTACATGAAGTCCCACCATGACTCTCCATGTACATGTCCACGGCCACGTCAGCAGTTTGTATAGTACCGGAAGGAGTTCCCACGATGTCTCCAAAGGCCTAGAGCGGACGTCTTTGCAGCAATTCTTTTCGCCCTGCGCATTCAGTTCGCCGACGATGTCTCCAAAGGCAAAGGCCTAGAGCCTAGTAGAGGGGACGTCTTTGCAGCAATTCTTTTCACCCTAGTACCCTGCACATTCACTCCGCCGACACGACAGCGTTTACGGGGCCGTTCCAGGTGCAAAAGGTCCACGTCAGCAGTTCTCAACTATTTCGCGTACGGGATAGTCGCCGCGACAGCGTTTAAGGGGTCGTTCCAGGTGCAAAAGCTTTGAAAAGGTATCCATCAATGGCACTTTGCAGTATGGGGTACGGAAAAGGGGCCTCCTCGTTCGACTTCGTCGACTTCTGCAGTTCTCCTTCCCGTCAGGGGTACCGAAAGGGGCCTCCTCGCAGTTGTCCTTGCCGTCAGGTCCACGTCATGCAGTTCTCAACTATTTCGCGTACGGGATAGTCGTCTTTGTCGTACGCGACATCGGCGTTTACCGAGTGGCATTGGCACAAAGCAGACCGTTGACGGGGTCACGTGTCAAAAAAGTATCAACAACGTGTCGACTACGTGTCGACCACGTGTATAGCGGTACACTCAGCGGTACACTAATTCTCGTGCCATTCTCGTGTCACAAAACTGGAACATCGAGTACCAGTATGGAAAGGCTTCAGACAGGAAGCCTTTCCAATCCAAGGACCATGATATCTGTACTTCATGGAGCTTATGGCTTTTTATTAGTGGACTGTGCACTCATGGTACAAGGCAAGGTTATATTCCAGCCTGGGTGTGCTGGTTTGCTGCGTCAAAATTATATCACTGACGCTCGTAGTCGCCATTTGTGCATAAATAATAGGGCTCAAACGATTAGTCCGATTAACCGGTTGCAGACCGGTTACGAAGAATTAACGGTTAACCGATAAAGATAACGGTTACGCAGTAACTTTTCAGTCAATTTTTCAAGTATCAGGTCGTTGCAAAGTGTGCACTTTCGCGGGCTGTCGCGCGCGTACGCAATTTCTGGGCTGTCAACTCGGTCATATCTGGTCTCTTGGTGTGAGAGTATGTATGAATGAGCATGCAAGAGAATGCACACGTGTGCGTTGTACTGAATAGGGTACATTTTTTGAATGAGTATAGTCAAATATACGGTTAAAAAAGAGTCCGCAGGATTGCCGTGGCTTATAGGTTATAACCGGTTAACCGACCGTTAGCTTAGCAGTTAACCGTCAGGGGTAAAACCGTGACCGTTTGAGCCCTAATAAATAACTGTTGCCACGGAGGCCGGTTGACGTGCGCTGTGAAGTATACACAGATTTAAAAAATCAAAATCCAACCCGAAATCGGGTTTTCCTTTGCTCGAGATAGCATTTTCAAAACGCAGTTTTACTAAAATTTGACAAACAAATTTTCGTAAGGAAAACTGCTCCACACGTGATCCATCAGCTCAAACGCGGGAACTCTAGCTTCTTCTTCACCCTTTTTTCAGCGCATTATAGATCTTATTAGGGAGGGTACCCGGGTGGGACTGTTATATCTCCGCTCTCCGCTCCTCATACAATCCCCACTTCACATCACAATGCACAAGGCAACGTTCTTCGAAGTACTTTGTATCTGATAGAAACAGAAGTATAATGTATGCCTCATGGTACCTCATACCAAAGTCACTTTACTCTAGATTTCAAGACCCTTGGTACTAACGGCTATTCTGTTTGCTGTTTGTGCACTTCTGCTGCAGAATTCAAACATGAGCCGAAGTTGCAATGCCCATGAGGATTGCAATACCCCTTCAGGCCGATGTCAACAACTCTAACTCAATGGACAATTGGATAATGGACTGTGGACAATTCTCTCGTTCAACTAAATCTGGTTATACGTACCATGCACACATAGTGTCACCAGTGGCTTAGCACTATAGATAGGTACACGCCAAGGAACAGATACATGGACCATAGCCAGGTGCGAACTGGCTTAGCTTAGGGCCAGGACAGATGCATGGATCATAGCCGGGTGCGAACTGGCTTAGCTTAGGGCCGAGATACCTTAGGGCACACGCTGAGCCACTACTTTTCCAGGCATAACGTGTAGGATTGTAGATAGGAATGGACATGTCTGTGGTGGGCATGGTAAGGTGAAGATCAATCCAATCCTGGTGGTGGACAACTACGCCACTATTCGTCATGTACAATGCATTTATTTTGATTTTCGTGACCACTCTCACTCCTGGATCAAACAACGGCAGCATGGGAACGTCAATGCAACTGATGTAATATACTTCACCTTGCCATGTGGCCATCTTTTCTCTCCCTATTGCAGATGCGATGTCCACAAAAAAAGTGGCGATTTTGTGTATGCGCAGCAGGTAGAGAGCAAAGTTGTCCAGTCAAAGCGTGCGCCTGTTTTATGCTCTTCTTGTGTGGCCTAGATTATTGTGCTGCAGTCTGTGTTAGGTCAGGTGTTAGGTCAGATAGGATATAGGATAGTGCAGTGTAGAGAGTTAGGTAAGGGTAGGGTTAGAGGGATAGGATAGATGACATTTCTAGGACTCGAAAACTGGACAATGCGCTGGCAGGTGCGAAGGAAAGGAAGTGTGGACCTGGTAGTAGAACAGGACTTGCTTCTCCTTCGCTTACGCTTTCTTCAGAGCAAGATCAGGTGTGATATCAGGTCGCTGTAGAATATCTCCACAGTTACAGCTAAGTCCAGGCCACACATCGGGTTGTATCCGTCACTGCCAGACAGCTAGTGTCTGTGACAGTGTCGCGTGAGTCAACACGTAGATGTAGTGTAGTCACCACAAGGTCACTGGGAACGCACGCGCGTAATGACCTTCAACGAGGGCCTTAAGACTAGGGAAGCAGCCCTTCAGGACATCTGCTGATGAGTAGGGCGGGGTGTGCACTTGGAGAGGTCCATAGTTACCAACTGCACACAGAAGGTGCTTCTCTTCCGAATAACCTTTCTTTTGTTACTGACATACACACTGGAGGCTATAACAACATGCACTGGGCTAGGCATAGAATAGGCACAATGACAACAGAACACTTATCATTTCCGTTTTCTTATTATTTCCAAGGCTTCTTCACCAAGATCAGCGTAGGTCACTGCAGGTCATCGTTGCGAGTTTGCGCAATAGTTGCGTCCTGTGTGTCGGTGTGATCTGGTGAACCCTTGTGGTCCACCGTCTTTACCTCTGGCGTCCTACCCTGTCTTTTCTCTCCTCCTCCCTGTTGGAGCTATGTGGTTAAGTCGTGCACATGCTTCATTAGGGAGGACTTGTGTTGTGGCGTGCGTGTGTGTGGTGTGGCCATGCGGGCATGCTGTGCGGCTTCCAATGTCGATTGAACAAACCCATGCTCTCGTGTTGAGTGTTGGGTGTGATGCATGGTTGTGCTGGTCAGCTGTGAGGATTGCAGCTAGTCGTGCAGTGCAATCCCAGGCTGTTCAGCTGAGCCATGTGTCATGGGTATGGGGTAGAGTATCATACAGTGAATAGTGCATGCCCAGGTGTGTGTGTATGGTGTGATACTGGTGTGCCCATAATAAACTCTCTGAACACTGCGTGGAGCGGCTTCTGTTTTGTGTGCAGGGGCCAGGGTTGGGTACATGGAGTGGTCACTTTTACATGTGCCATGCCATGACTGTGGGAAAAGGTGTATGGCGGGTGTGTGTGCGAGGCATGGTGAGCTCAGGCAGGATTGCGAATAGTCCTGCCAGTCTGTCTCCTCTCTCTTTCTTGAATAAACTTCAGTCTGTTGATCAGTTTTGCTGGTCATCTGTGTTCACTGTCTGTGTGTGACCTGTACTTAGTACAGCATGGGGAATGGGTAAGGTGGGGATACCATTACGACCATCCGCCATATTCCGCAGTCCTGGGTTACTGTGAGTTAGAATAGAAAACTGTGCATGTGTGTGTGGGGGTGCATGGTGTACTTCACTTTATGACATGATTTTATACCTTTGTTACACATCCACTGCTCTTCAATCCATTCTCTCTTTTCTTTTCACTGTTTACTGCAAACATGATGCCTTTAGGTAGCAATTATTGTTGCCCGAAATTGTGTGCTCTGCTGTGTGCATGTGCGTGTGTACGTGTATACTAGGTCAGGGGTACCCTGCATGCTTGCTATATTCACTTTCCCATCGACCTCCAATTCCCTGTAGTGCATGAAATGCACTAGAGAAGTTAAACGCCAAACTTGCGCCACAAACTCGCATTTTTGCTAACATTTTTCTGAGAGGTGTGCTGGTGGTAGTACTCTCAGTCGTGTTTTTCGATGGAAGGATCGAGGCGAAGGAACGTACCCAGGGTGCCGTTTTGTTGAAGTGGAAGGAGATTGTTGTTTTATGTGGATTTTGAGGACAAGCCCGAAGCTGAACAGGGATATTTTTGAAGACTTCTTTCTTCAGGCTCATTTGCTAACTTGTTTTCATACTTTATTGTTTCCATTATTTATGATGTCTAACTTGTTTGTGTCTGTGTGTGATTTGTATGTTATCCCATGCAGGACTAAAGTATGGCTTGGCTGAATTCTATGCATTTGGTTTGGTATCACGTGCATGCTTTCGTACATCAATTCTTATTGCGCAGTGCTTTTGAGTTGGTTTGTGTGTCCCCCTGCAGTTACGCAATGCTCCGCCACATCGCATTCTGGATGATGCCGCTTGCATCCGTAGTCATATTTCTGGACTCGTGGGCTGAGCCTGGCTCCATATCCTCACTATAACTGATGCACAATGACCTTGGTCAGTGTAGTGTTGGGATTGTGACCTTGTTGAAGTGATGTGCGTCATTTTGTTCTGGTATGCATACTTTCGGTTTGGTCTCAATTGTGTACCATGCTACTACCACTACCAAGATATGTGTGCTAGCTTGTCGTTGTCTTGCACCCCTACCTAGCTATAGCTGGCACCTGGCGATCTTGGCAATAGTGCTGTGTGTGTGTGTGTGTGTGTGTGTGTGTGTGTGTGTGTTTACCACACTTAGTTTTGTTCGATATGCAGGAAGACTCGCGTCGTGGCAAGCTTGCATCAGCCGAGCCATCAGCGCCAGCTTGCTTGACGACTATTGGTTATGTGTATTGTGAGTTTGAGGGATAGGTGCGTGTGTGTGTGCACGGGGGTTTGTTAATAAACCGTGACAGTGTCTCTTGGGGTGGTGTCAGCCAGGGCTCAGTCCACTGTGATAAGCCCAGCCCATCATGTGCACAGATGCCATGTTGCATGCTATCATAAATTACACACTGGTGCCGCAGTGTTCTAAGATTTCAAGGAAGCAAAACTGGGTCATGTTGAATGGATTTGCCATCACTGAGGGGCACTGCAGCATTACTATTATGCCCAACACTATGATTTTTGGCTTAACGGTTTTAAAAGCATTGATGGCTCCAACATTATGCACACGCATTCGCTTCTGTGTACCGTCCAGCTGATCAATGTGTGGCCTGTATGGACCGGCAAAACAAGTTCATTTGTGACTGGTTGAAGTTGGACAAAAAGGTAAGGTGCTGTACTGACAAGGGCACATATCCATTTCCAGTGTACGATGTGCCAAGACAATCAACCCGATCCTGCTATTTATCCTACCTGCCTCCTCTTCCTCCTCTCCCTCCTCCTCTCCCTTCTCTCGGTCTGTCTTCCTTCATCAAAATGGTAGTATTGCAAACTAAGATGTATGCTAATGGAAGTTTTCCCTCTTCTTTCTTCTTGTTGAATTTGCCATGTGTGTGCGTCTACTCCTGGTGGACACGAGTGTGTACACACACATCATAATTATACACATCATTGTCTTGTACAGATGATGTCAATGCTGAATTCGAGGATCAAAATTGGTAAGGAATCCATGGTCAATATCCGCATAGTTCATTTGTTTCTGCCATATCAGTACCCCCAGTACACTATACCTGACACTATGTTGCTGCCAGTACCCAATGGAAAGTTCTCTGATTTGATAGTTTCTCATGATTGCTTAGCAGAGCGCTTGTCTAACGCTTCTCTAACGGTACTTATCAGGACCGCCGGAAGCAGTTTTCAATTGGTCCGATCATACCATAGTCTTTTGTACTTTGTGTATACTTTGATGCCCTCCTCAGCAGTGAACATGCATTGGTCCAGTGCTAACCTGGCCAACTGAACTCGTTCCAGCGGGCCTGAACTTACATTTGCTGTGCGCGGCGATGTTGCATGTGTTTGAATGTGCTATGGATGTGTTCGGATGTGCTATGGATGTGTTGCATGTGTTTGGATGTGTTGCATGTGCTATGGATGTGTTGGTTGTGGTGTCTGCATGCCTGTGTGTTTTGTGTTTTAAAATGCCTGGCGATTTGGAGCATGCGGGCGAGTGAACAATATTCCGCTGGTAAGGGCAGTCATCCAGTGTGGTGTACCTTGCTAGCATTATAGTGATGTGGCTTGAAGCTGAGACCAATCACGCAGCAAGCTGTACAACGAAGTCAATTATTCCTCCTTGATCGATCTTCTGTCTCCTTCCCATGGCAAGTTATCAGAATGACTGTATATACAAGTGCTATTAGGAGACACTAATTCCTCGCGTCTTTCCGGGTGTGTGCGTGTGTGTCTCCCTCTCTCCTTCTCTCTCTCCCTCTCTTTCTCTCTCTCTCCCTCTCTCTCTCTCTCTCTCTCTCTCTCTCTCTCTCTCTCTCTCTCTCTCTCTCTCTCTCTCTCTCTCTCTCTCTCTCTCTCTCTTTCTGTATATCTGTCCATGTGTCTCTGTCTGGGTGTATGTGCATTTCTGCTACCTGGTGGCCATGAGTGTATGTGTATGTTCTGTACAGCGACCACCACGATTCCTTCTACCTCAGCGACACATGCATGGTAAGGAATTCACCGTAACGACATACATTCTCCGCCGTGTATGGGTGGTTAGTAATAATATCTGTGCAATGTACACTAAAACAAATTTGAACTTTATGTCGGTTCAATCATGATTAAACTGTTACCATGCAGTGCACCTCTATGTTCTCCTTTGTTTGCACCCCATTCTACCTATTCAGTATTCAGTACTATTAGCTTGCAGACTCACACTACTGTGTAAGTGGCCGTATCTGACCGAGTCTCCTGTCTCTTGCTTTCTGTGGATACGTGCTGGTGTATGCAAATTCTGGCGGCTGTCTCGAGCTTGGATGTGCGCGCATGTATGTCCCCAGGTTGAAGCTGACGCCAATACCTGCAGTCAGTAACGGAATTGTGGTAAGGACTACTGCAGGGCATGCGCTAAAGGATTAAAATATGCTCTGACACAATGTCCTGCCAGTTGCAAAAATGGCCAGACATGTCCAGACATGCAAATTTTCACATCAAATCACACAATGTTCAGTGTAGAATTAATACCATCGAAATGTTATCACGACGATGCATTTCAGAAGCAGCATGATCTTTGAAGGCTGACGTTTTCAGGTTCCTTGAGCCAATGACAGAGTCAGAAAAATTCTTGCTGCTGCGAATTTTATCAACAAAACGGGAACACATCTTACACTTCAAATTTTCGACAACGCTACGATCTGAGGGACTGCGCTCATAGCTCGGCCGAACAGAAGTTGAAAGCTCCCTATCAATTATCATACTCGGCGACCCACTTGTCACAAGTGGTCGTCTTGACTCCTCTGGGCTTCTTTCGAAGAGGAGCACCCGCATCAGCGGTGCTTGGCTTTCTCTTGCCAGACAACATCAATAATGACTATGAGACAAAGGATTGAAGTGCCTTTTCTTTTTTGTACTTTGCAAAAAAGTGCGCGGACACTTTGTCCGGATATGTACAAAACATCCGGAAACTGACCGTAAACGGTCGGAAATTGTCCGACCGTTATTTCGCGCCCTGCTACTGTAGTACATCATGCGTAGGATACGGTGTTACCATGCCATACTGGCATACATTTCAGTAGCCTATGCCTCGTCGTCATCCAGCGCGGCTGCAGCCGCTTGTCCCTCATCGATCTCCTCGTAAACATAATCGTACCTCTCCGAAAGTAAGCGGAAAAGCAACCGAACCGATTCGGACTCGCTCTTCACGACAAACACATGTCGCAACGTCGGCGTATGAACTCGGTCCGACAGGTTACCGTACATCATCCCGCGGCGTCCCAGATTAGGAAGTCGGTGACAAACTGCCCGTTTATCACAAATGTTGGTAGCAGACGTTCACTGACGTTGGGCCAACAGCGCCGTAACACGCGGTTGAGGACATTCATTTTTGGGTGGAGCTCTGACAACGCCGCCTTTTCTTTGGGTGTAACGGTCTCCAACTCTTGCAGAAAGGGTACCAAGTCTTCCATGAACGATTCGAAAACCACTCTTTGCGACAAGCTGCTGATGGCAACTTTGAGTTCAGCCAACTCACATTTATAGTTGAAATGGAGGTCCTTCTTCATCCATCTCCTTGACCTTGAACATCTTCATCTCCTTGACCTTGAACATCTCCATCTCCTTGACCTTGAACATCTCCATCTCCTTGACCTTGAACATCTCCATCTCCTTGACCTTGAACATCTCCATCTCCTTGACCTTGAACATCTCCATCTCCTTGACCTTGAACATCTCCATCTCCTTGACCTTGAACATCTCCATCTCCTTGACCTTGAACATCTCCATCTCCTTGACCTTGAACATCTCCATCTCCTTGACCTTGAACATCTCCATCTCCTTGACCTTGAACATCTCCATCTCCTGAACATCTCCATCTCCTTGACCTTGAACATCTCCATCTCCTTGACCTTGAACATCTCCATCTCCTTGACCTTGAACATCTCCATCTCCTTGACCTTGAAGTTGAAATGGAGGTCCTTCTTCATCATCTCCATCTCCTTGACCTTGAACATCTTCATCACCTTGACCTTGAACATCTTCATCTCCTTGACCTTGAACATCTCCATCTCCTTGACCTTGAACATCTTCATCTCCTTGACCTTGAACATCTCCATCTCCTTGACCTTGAACATCTCCATCTCCTTGACCTTGAACATCTCCATCTCCTTGACCTTGAACATCTCCATCTCCTTGACCTTGAACATCTCCATCTCCTTGACCTTGAACATCTCCATCTCCTTGACCTTGAACATCTCCATCTCCTTGACCTTGAACATCTCCATCTCCTGAACATCTCCATCTCCTTGACCTTGAACATCTCCATCTCCTTGACCTTGAACATCTCCATCTCCTTGACCTTGAACATCTCCATCTCCTTGACCTTGAAGTTGAAATGGAGGTCCTTCTTCATCATCTCCATCTCCTTGACCTTGAACATCTTCATCTCCTTGACCTTGAACATCTTCATCTCCTTGACCTTGAACATCTCCATCTCCTTGACCTTGAACATCTTCATCTCCTTGACCTTGAACATCTCCATCTCCTTGACCTTGAACATCTCCATCTCCTTGACCTTGAACATCTCCATCTCCTTGACCTTGAACATCTCCATCTCCTTGACCTTGAACATCTCCATCTCCTTGACCTTGAACATCTCCATCTCCTTGACCTTGAACATCTCCATCTCCTTGACCTTGAACATCTCCATCTCCTGAACATCTCCATCTCCTGAACATCTCCATCTCCTTGACCTTGAACATTCCATCTCCTGAACATCTCCATCTCCTTGACCTTGAACATCTCCATCTCCTTGACCTTGAACATCTCCATCTCCTTGACCTTGAACATCTCCATCTGCCGCTTGAACACGAACAGTGGAAATTTCGTTTCGGGAACGCCTATTTCGTGAGCGTCCTCTAATAAAGAGTTGAGGGTGACGCTGGGACTGGTAGCACAGCGCCGGGCCGGAATCGGAGGTGCCGACGTCGACCTACAAATCCAAGGAAAGCCTCGTACCAGAGTGAAGAACGATACTTTCTGCTCAAATATGTTTAGGGCTCCCTGGAGCTGATGAGCTTTTGGAGGATGTGCACGTGCAAGTCGACACGCGTACGCCATGTTGGATTTCGTTGGGCGCATCTGCATGGTGCTCTTCATGCTGTGGCCATGGCAACAGCTGATAGCAGGGTCATTATGTATGACGCCGGCGCGCAGCGCAGAGCCGAGCAGCCCGGCGGCGCGGCAAGGACTCGAGCTCGCTTGACTGCGCGCTTAGCGCTTGGGACTGCCGGTTCTCAGTAGTGCAGCCAGTTTGTGGACGTGGATCTCGCTAGTGGAAGCACTGCTAATGTCACGTAATGAGCTATCGTGCAACCCGGCGCGACCACAGCTATAGTTACTGTCACGGTCGAAATCATCACCCCTGTGTGGTAGTGGCGGGGTTGTGATTCCTCCGGCCCCGCCGGTTGTTGGCGAGGTGGTCCTTTGTTTTTGTGTTGGGGCATGGGGGCCTTTCTGGGGCGCGGGGCGGCTACCAATAGGTGCGGAAAATATACTTACGTTTTGGATGCATATATGTTGCCAATTGGTGACATGATTGTTGTAGGCACTTTTTTGCCCCTGTTTTGGTACTGGGGACCTTTGCGGAGCGCGGGGCGGCCAGTACAAGTACGGTTTAAGGACGCGGAGTACGCGCAGGGGTTCATGGGTGCTGCAAATGGTGCAAGTGTGCAACAGGAACGCATATAGGCCATGTGACGTGCACAAGCAGAACACAGTAGATGCAGCGGTGTACATGTAAGGCAGGGGTATTACACTCATTAACATCTTAGCAGATGCCAGAACAATACTCGAGTCGGCTTCTGATCTAAGTATAGAGGTTACGCAAATGATTTCACGGGGTGAGTCAGCGGATTTTCTAATGGGCGCTACGTATACAGCGCGAGTCGCTAGTGCAAGTGCAGCGCCATGGGAGTCCACACGGGAGTCCATGACTCCGCCAAAACATCTCGACTGATGCTGTAATCGCATAACCTCTATAATAAACAATAGAATTCACAAACAGGGTAGATGCATGAAAGTAAATTAGATCCACCATACCTCAACATATCCTGACAATGGGAAGTCTACCTCGGCAGTACGATCAGCAACGATGGAGAGCTGGATACCGAAGTCACAACTCATCTCGCCAAGGCATCGAGGGCGTTTGAAAGCCTCCTCCAACCAATTTTCCGGAACTCGGGTATCGCTTGGAATCCGACGTCAGGTCTACCAGGCCGTGGTTCTTACAGTGCTGCTGTATGGTTCTGAGGCATGGACGCTAAAGGCACCCCTCCTGCGCAGGTTGGACACGTTCCATCGACAGTGTGTTCGCACGATCCCGAGTGTTACCCGAGACCAGCAGTGGCAGGAACACCTGTCAAGTGGAGACCTGGCGAAGCGCAGCGGCATGCCAGCCTCGCTGGAGGAGGCCATTCGTGTGAATGGCTGCGATGGCTTGGTCACCTCGCAAGGATGGACGACACCAGGTTGCCAAAGCAGATCCTGTTTGCTCCGGGCACTAACACGCGGCCCCGCCATGGACCCAAGCGTCGTTGGAGAGATGTGGCAGCTTCAGACCTGCGTGCGACCGGTATCCCGGAGGCGCAATGGTACCACCTTGCACAGGACCGGAGGGACTGGCGCGAGCGTAGCCGTCAGAAGCCACCAAGCCAGCCCCAACCAAGAGTGTTCGTCTGTGTCTGCGGCCGCGACTTTCGCCGTCCGAATGATTTATCCCGATACAAGAACTACTGCCTCGCCTAATAGCTATCATCGCCTGCGGCGATGGGCTTTCCAAAGGTCCAAAGGTGTGTGTGTGTGTGTGTGTTGCTTGTCCGTGCATGTGGTTGTTGCATTCTTCTGTCCACATTTGCTTGAATTCACTGCTAACATGGATGCTCCTTTCCAAATGGACGAACTTGGACAATCCTCCATCAAGGTAAGCATAATCATTCAGTGCCAGGTCCGTTTCAACATGATATGGCGGTGGAAGAAATAGTTCTATCAATTTTCAATCAACAACGTAACCGTTGTAGAGTTCCATGCTATCCTACTGTTTTACTGCAATGAAGCAACCGTTCTCAGTCCACCCAACTGCCCTCCCTGCCCCTCTCACCATGACATCTAACTAAACCATCATTAAGCTTGCTCGACTAACTAACTTAAAATAAGCTAATACCTCAGCCGTAAACTTCCCAATTTCTAATAAGTGATTCGTTTAATTTAAAACTAATAAATTATGAAACCCTAAACTAACGGATTTAGCTAAACAACCAGTTGCTGTGGACTGAGAATGGATGCATCTTGCAGACTACAGGTTTGTCGTTGCATGCCTCAAACGTCTAGCTAGCTTCATTGCATAATCACATATGTCTTGATTAGAATTGTGGATCTCTTTGTTTGTGTGTCTTTCTCCTTTACATGTACCGGTCATCGACAATAATTATAACACATGAGCTTCAATGTGGCTCCTCACCCGGCAGCAACTATCGGATTCTCACAAGGGATCTAGCCAACGGCGCAGAATGGTAAGAGCATAAGTGTTGAAGCAGTTGAAATTCTACCTTGCTCTTTTCACCCGCTTCTGCAGTGGTCTCACAGACAACACAATCGTTGTGGACCCTCGCTACTAGTAGACGTTACCGTAAAGTAACATCTTCTGCATAGCTACTTCGAAGTACATGAATCAAATTTAGAAAAATTTAGTTAGTTGCTGTATCAGACTGTACTCATAATAATTGTCAATACGTGGACATGTTAATCCCTAACCCATGCATGTAATGGTATATACATGTTAATTCCCAACCCATGCATGTGATGGTATACACATGTACAGCTTCCATTTGCTGAAAATCATGCCCTGAAATACATGTGCGAAGTAGCTTCCACAAAACACCTCTTACCAATGTTCATGTCGTTATTACCTCCACTACTCCCCCCCCCCCCCACCCCACACACACGCACACACGAAGGAACCTCGACGAATTGCATCCTTACTCCTTACAACACAGTCATGTGTTATCTCAGAATAGGCTCAGCTTATCATCAAATGTTTGTACTAGCTTGTATCAGATTATCATTGCCATGTATCAGGCATTATGCAGGTATAAATGGAAAGGTGAAATCATGCATGAGGTTAAAAATTTATTACAACCACACACATGATGAAATTTTTCTGGTTCCTTGACTTTTCCCATTTTCAACTGCATGTACCTCAACCTTATGAATGTTCAATGCTATTATTAAATTTTGTATGATATCCATTACAACATGATCTCAAAGCCCAACGAGGGCACTGGGCGAGAAAGTGGGTCCCAACATCAGCCGACTCGGTATGGCCTATAACTGTTTCATAACTTGTGACAGTGTGAACAGCAGCAGCAGCAGCAGCAGCAGCAGCAGGAGGAGGAGGAGGAGAATCCAGGAGAAGAGGACTTATCAAAGCTGCACACATGAACCGTGAGTAAGGAAAGCAGATGTGTGATTGTGAAGCACGCACAGCGTGGATGAGTACCGGTCGTGGAGAACACCACGTGTCGCCGTCAGTTCAGCAAACCCAATCTCGACTAACTTGGCTGGATCGGAAGGACTTGAAATCAACCTTCTTCTTTCCTCCTGTTTTCGTCAAGATGGTTATCAGTACATCTTCTTTCTTGGTTGACATAGCAGACAACCGAGAAGATTGCGCTTCTAGAAGGTTTTGAATCCGCGCCTCGGGCGGCGGTTTTTCCTGAAGCAAGAAAGAGTAAAGTCAAGCATTCATCAGTTTAAGGATAAGGAAAAATCAAAGGGAAACATTGTATTACTTTTCTTATACAGTATTCATGTACATGTATGCTGCTTTACTCTGATCCTTACTGTGGCTACATTGAAGCGCACTTGAAACACCAAGGGCAATCTTGTTCATTCCGTAATGCTAGCACTTGTACTGTGAAATCTGTCTAAGCAGATTAATTTTAAAAGTTGACTGTTCAAGGGACCTTCAAAATGAGATCTTTTTGTACAGGACTACTGGTGGTCTTCTCATCCATCCACTGATCCAGGGATCATTTGACTGGAAATATGATGATCCATTATTATTATTCACAGGAACAGGAAGTGTGAGTTACGAAGTCTGAAGAAAATGTTGAACGGCCTCTGCTGGGATGACGACTACACCATAGCTCAGTGGTTAGAGCATCGCTGGCTACAAGCGAGGGTCCCTGGTTCGAGTCCTGGTGGTGACAGTCAATTTTTTCTTCAGACTTTTCCCGTTTGTCTCTTTCCCTCAAACCAGTTAATATTTTATGACTTGGGGCTCCCCGCGTGCTAGTTTGTACGTGAAGTGTGTGGGTTACAGTGAGGGCTGCGTCCCACCCGCCTGTGTGGATTCACAGGAAGTGTGAGTTACGAAGTCTGAAGAAAATGTTGAACGGCCTCTGCTGGGATGACGACTACACCATAGCTCAGTGTGAGCATCGCTGGCTACAAGCGAGGGTCCCTGTATCGAGTCCTGGTGGTGACAGTCAATTTTTTCTTCAGACTTTTCCCGTTTGTCTCTTTCCCTCAAACCAGTTAATATTATTTTTATGATTTGGGGCTCCCCGCGTGCTAGTTTGTACGTGAAGTGTGTGGGTTACAGTGAGGGCTGCGTCCCACCCGCCTGTGTGGATTCACAGGAAGTGTGAGTTACGAAGTCTGAAGAAAATGTTGAACGGCCTCTGCTGGGATGACGACTACACCATAGCTCAGTGGTTAGAGCATCGCTGGCTACAAGCGAGGGTCCCTGGTTCGAGTCCTGGTGGTGACAGTCAATTTTTTCTTCAGACTTTTCCCGTTTGTCTCTTTCCCTCAAACCAGTAACATTATTATTATTATTATTATTATTTTTTATTTATTTATTTCTGCACCTCGTGGCATGTCAAGACAGCCAATTGAATTGAGCAGAGGGTGAGACCAACCACGGAAGAAGAGAAAAAAAGAAAATGAAGAGCACGTACACAAAGTGGGAAGGGATTAGCAACTTAAAAAGCAATGGGATGCTCAGCGAGCTATGCAGCGGAAGTGGTGACTGTGACTTTGTTTACTGGGAGATACTGAAGTGCTGTCTGACGAGGGTACGGAATTTGGGCATATCTGGAGCTTGTCTAACACTGGGAGGCAGTTGGAGCCACGTGGAGTAGGAGGAAAAGAAAGGGGAATTTACGAATAGGGTAGACCTAGCTAGGGGGAGACGAACGCAGCTTCGGGTGGTGCCACCTGAATTGAACCAATTAAGGGACTGTAAATGAGCAGGGTGCTGGTCAAGAAAAATTGAATATGCCAGGGTGCACTTGGAAGCATCAAGGTAATGTTGCAGAGTGGTAGTGGATGCAGCAGCATACAAGTCTAGATTTGTGATATAACGATCAGTACGAAATATGATGCGCAGTATACCGCGATGAGAACTTCTAATTTACCTATGTGGGTTTTGTTAATGGTGGACCAGGCAGGGAAGCTGTACGTGAAGAGGGGAAGAATGTATGATTTATAAAAATTAATCCGGCGATTTTTGGGCAAATGGGACAAGTGACTTGACATTATGTCGACAGATCGGCATACTTTGGACGACACATGATCAGCATGGTGAGACCAGGAGAGGGCGGAATCTATGACAATGCCAAGGTGTTTATGGTGGGGCGCTACAGAGATAGGGTGACCGGGATCATCGGGAAAGTGGAAGATGGGCACTGGATCTGTGGGAGGGGGAAAAAGGAGGAGCTCGGTTTTGGTCACATTTGGCTTAAGGTACCAAGTGCTCATCCAGTGAACAATGTCGTTGATACAGGTCTGAACTTTGGGGTACAGGGTGGCGTGAGATGGGGAGGAAGCAAGGACAGTGGTATCATCTGCAAACAAAGAAGTATTGGGAATTGAATAGGGGAGGTCATTAACGTATGTGAGGAAGAGCAGGGGACCTAAAATGGAGCCCAGAGGCACTCCGGATGTCACAGACTCGGGGTCAGATAAGGTTCCATTTACTGTGACGCACTGATTTCGGTCCAAGAGGTAGCTAGTTATCCAGGCGAGTAGGGAGCCGGAGACACCATGGGCACGAAGTTTGGCGATCGGGCCCTTGTGCCACATTAGTCCCAGTTGTAGTGGTCCTGTTGTAAGCCATTCACACGACGTGCAAACACATGCACGTGTGTGACCAAGAAGTCACTTGCAAACCATGATCCAGTTCACACGGTGCTGGGAAAACTCTGCACGCGTCAATGTTTCCGCAGTGATCTCCTAAAAAATGCCGGGAAATTTTAATTTTTTAATTTTGCTTTTAGAAATAATAGTACATGCATTGCATTTGTTGCTCGCACTTTCAACAACTGACACTTTTGCTCGTGTGCAAAGTATAATCATGAGCTCAAAGGCCCCTGCCAAGTTCAAAAATCAGTTGCACGTGTGTATCCAAGTTTATCGTATGCGAGTAAATACTAAAAATTAATATCTTTGGAAACGGAACGATAAAAGTGAATTTGCACGTCGTGTGAATGGCCTACTACTATTAGGCAGGTGGTTACCTTATCAGAGTGAGTGGTCACTGTGACAGGTTTTACTGTACTTCTATGGGTGAAAACTCAAGCAATTTATAATTATAACCCAGCACAATTTTGCAAGATATATTCGTAGCAGTCAGCATTTCATGTGGGAAGACAGGACATGCAATTTTTCGATATGGCATTACTAAACTCTAGCGAAAGCACTCCTTTCGCTGAAACCGCAAAACAAGCTGTATTAAATTACAGCACTCCACACGGTGCAGTAAAGTGGAGTTCAATGCAGCATGACCCACTACTGGCATACCTTCAACCACGAGTGCTTGAATGCCTTGGTTGACGACGTTCTCTCGTCACCGTTTGGCTTCAGCAGTTTGCACAGGTAGTCAGTGGCTGTGGACAGAGATCAAATGCGGCACCACACACCTAACGTTAGTCGGCTCAAGCTTCTCGAACTGGACAGTCATCTATACAGTCAGACTCACAGTACTTTTTCTATACAGTCAGACTCACAGTACTTTTTCTCCGAGAAAAAGCGAGTTACAACAGTACTGTACGCACTTGTAGAACTCTGATAAAACGTACCCACATGCTGGGCAGGAAGGTATACTTAGTATCCGAGGTATACTAGTACATCAATATGGATCAGTACGCTCGTGCTCCGAACACGGTCCGTACTAAACAAGACTCAGTATTTGTTCAGAGAGTGTACTAAGTGAGTTGCACTGTATTGCTACAAGTACATGGCTCTGTGTCATCTCTACTTATCCATAGAAAACAGAATTGATAGTCATACCATTATGCAATTGTATAATTATAGTGAATCCATGTACTGAAGCTTTGTACACTAGTTACATGGACAATGCGAGTTCCATACCTTCAAAGTTCACCTCTTTCCAGCACGGCTCCCAAAGGTCAATGCCGGAATGATCGAGCTTTTCTCTGACGTCTGCATTCACATCACCGGTGATGCTATAATACAGCAGCAGTAGCAGCAACACATCACATCAAAGACACAGGATTTTATTTGAACATCACTAATTCAAGCATTTGCATGCTATCCTAATTGGAATCCGGAAAAAAATGATGACTACAGCAGGGATATACAAAATGCAAAGAGAGTTGACATGACTTCACAATCAGGCAACATACTGAACTAGCGGTAAGCCTTTTTTTATTTACTGGCAATCACAACCCTGCTAACAATCAGGAAAAGAGGACAAGAGAAGTGACACTGTACAGCAAGACAAAGGGTGGTAGGGGTGATGTGCCCATGTGTGTGTTGGCGAAGCTCATCCGACCAGAGGTCTCGGAATCATATGCAAGTTATATTTCATTAGCAGTCCGTCTAATGATTAAGATTACTATCTCGGCTG
Organism: Sycon ciliatum; assembly: GCF_964019385.1. Classification (NCBI taxonomy): domain Eukaryota; kingdom Metazoa; phylum Porifera; class Calcarea; order Leucosolenida; family Sycettidae; genus Sycon; species Sycon ciliatum. Next base: position 21,541,420 of record NC_088646.1, read on the forward strand.
GCTATTGAAAGGGTCAGTATGCGAAGCCCAACGCTATAACTGCAATTCTCACATAGCCTTGCTAATAATGGTGCTACTTACAGTCGATACATGATAACTCCCATGTGCCACACATCACAGCAATTGATATCACCGTGAACCCAGCGGTATTCCCTGCGACTACCTGTCAAGGACACACAATCGGCAAGGGGAGAAATTACCGTGATGGGTGAATAACTGACTATCCTGGTTTTCACGGCACTCAAATAGTGAACACAAACTACAATGTAACACGCACACGCATGCATGCATGCACAGACACGTATACGCACGAGCGTGCACACACGCACACACACACGCACACGCACACACACACACACACACACACACACAAGAGAGAGACTTACGAGTATTTGTATATCTTAGGTCCCCGCAGGAAGGGCCAAACGCGTCTCGATATTGCCTATTCTTTTCCTCCCTCATCATCACTGACAGTCCAAAGTCAGACAACTGAACAGCACGGCAGCAAACAGAGTACACCCTCTGAGTCTATAGTGGCAAAATAATGGCTTATACGTATTGGAAATATGGTGCCAGTATCATTCATTTGGGCTCAATGATCCGCAATAGTATATAATGGCTTTGAATGGTTGGAATGGCATGCAGCCAAGCATGTAGACGTACACGTTCAAACCCCAACAAGCTCAGAAAATGGCCACCAAGCAGCGGGAAAAACTAGGTTTTCCGATGCTCTTTGTAACATCACGCCCCTACACCAGAAGTGTGTCTAGTCTCTAAGACCGAGGGGGGGGGGGGGGGGGGGGCGGATGGTTAAAGGGGAAGTTAAGGCAAAAATAAAAATTTCACCAGTTGTAGTCTTCGGGGTGCTGAGTCGAATGGTCTTGGTCCGAGAAAGCTGAGACGCTCCCTTCCTACTTGAATCCCAATCGAACTCGCGCACTTCCACCGAAACTGGGTGACTGCGCCCTACTAGATGGGGATTTGTATGCAAAATCTCACTAAAAGCGCCATTTCGTTCTTATAAAAGCACGGATGACCGCGATTGGCCCATATGTTGTAGTCTTTTGGACGCTGAGTCGACTGGTTTTGGTCCGAAAAGGCTGCGATGCAGCGTTCCTCCTTTATTCCCAATCGAACATGGTTGAAGAAGCGGTCACGTGCTCCTGCGTACACCAGTCACCTGGTCACCGTGCCTGCAGGGTACAACTTACTAGCCTGTTTGACCTTTTTTGGATGCACTCCTGTCACTCGAGTTGAACCTTGGTGTGAAATTTGTCGCCTGCTGGCGTGGTGACCAGGTGATTTGGGCACCCAGGAGCACGTGACCGCTTGTTCAACCATGTTCGATTGGGAATAAAGGAGGAACGCTGCATCGCAGCCTTTTCGGACCAAAACCAGTCGACTCAGCGTCCAAAAGACTACAACATATGGGCCAATCGCGGTCATCCGTGCTTTTATAAGAACGAAATGGCGCTTTTAGTGAGATTTTGCATACAAATCCCCATCTAGTAGGGCGCAGTCACCCAGTTTCGGTGGAAGTGCGCGAGTTCGATTGGGATTCAAGTAGGAAGGGAGCGTCTCAGCTTCCTCGGACCAAGACCATTCGACTCAGCACCCCGAAGACTACAACTGGTGAAATTTTAATTTTTGCCTTAACTTCCCCTTTAAGTTGACAAAGACGCAGGGCGAACTATGCCATTATTCTTGGCGTCTTTCACCATCAACCGTGGGCTGGTGACTGCAATAAGAGACTTTGTTGAGTACTCACTACCGATCATTATACAGTCAAATAAAACAACTGATGGTGTGTAAGTTGCACAATCCACTTAGACTGTGGTTAGGAAAGAGTTGGACAGTACATGCGCTACAGTGGGAGAGGTCTTCAAGTGCACCTCACCTTAATTCTCCACGGCTGATTGGGGGTTGAGTGCATCAGCACATTCTCCAGTCTGATGTCACGGTGGAGAATTCGTTCCGTGTGCAGATGCACCATGGCACAGTTCAACTGGAACATAATAAACCTCACTTCCTGCGTAAACATTCACATACGGACATACCGCAAACACAGGCAATCCTCACCTGTACATTATACATGTACTGTGCACGCGTTTTTTGTCTTGTGCAGCGGGTGCACATTCCCTACTGATTCAGTTGGTTGCAGCACATGGCGATAGAGACACAAATGTAGATGCACAAAAAATTTAATTGCAGCAGCGGACAGTTTCGGCAGATATTGATGCACCATCCGCAAAGTTTAAGAGCATAAATGCACTGCTAAAGTTGAAGGAAAAATAATTACGGAGACTGGGACATCACAATGATGTCATAGTTACACCAGACCACAATATCACAGTCAGAACTACTAGTGAACGCTCCTTGTGTGCAACACATACTCTGATGTGTAGACGTCCAATAGCTTGCACAATGCGACTCAGGTCACCCAGGTTGCAGTAGTCCATAAAGAACATGTATTTCTGCACAGCACACAGCACCATCACATAAACTTGGACACGTGAGCCCAATAACAAACACCAAGGATGTCATGTCTACACACAGGTGTAAATCACAAGGGGTACTCTGATCATGAAATGGCTTGTAACGTTAAACCCTGTAAAACTGCTACATACTGGTGTGCTCTTCAACACTTAGAACATATTAATTTTATGAAAATACACCTAAATGAGCAAATCCCAAATTCGTCCTGCAGCATGCTTCTGAAACTAGGCCTAAATCGGCCTGCAAGTTTACCTTGAACTGGCATTAAGCACACAGTTGTGATGTATGGTCTCCGAACAGAGGGGGGGGGGGGGGGTACATGCATTGGTGCTCGGTATACCCTGGGGAAACACACGTGCAGAATACCTCAACGCTCAAGCTCATGACGCGTGGAGAACAGCAGGATCGGACTCACATCCTTGGTGGTTAAGACTTCGTGCATCGCTACGAAATTGGGATGGTTAAGCTTCCATAGTATCGTCTCTTCCGTCTCCACTGCCTTCTCCAGGAGCGTGTGCTTCTGCATGTGTAACACGACAACTAGAACAGGTTAGAAAGCACACACGGCATTGCAACATGATTTTATCATTGCCCTCCACTGAGCGTACTGATGTTGTTATTAATTTTGCAAACCCCTCCATTGCCATCTGCGACCTGCTGAATGTGTTACTGTTATGGGGTTTACAACACAACACATGATTCTTCCATAATGATACCTTGCCCCCAGTCCTACCGGTCCTACTGACCTACCGGTAGGACCGTCCTACACAGACATGACATCCTTGGTCCTTTTTTCTTCTATAAAAAATCCTTGGCACTCCATCCGAGTCCATTCGTATAAGAAGACCAGGCCCTACATGTATAAGACGACCAGGCCCTATAAGAAGACCATGCCCTATAAGAAGACCATGCTATAAGAAGACCATGCCCTATAATAAGACCATGCCCTATAAAAAAGACCATGCCCTATAAGAAGACCAGGCCCTATAAGAAGACCAGGCCCTATAAGAAGACCATGCCCTATAAGAAGACCAGGCCCTATAAGAAGACCAGGCCCTATAAGAAGACCAGGCCCTATAAGAAGACCAGACCCTATAAGAAGACCAGGCCCTATAAGAAGACCAGGCCCTATAAGAAGAGCATGCCCTCTACGAAGACCAGGCCCTATATGAGGACCATGCACTATAGGAAGACCATACCCTATAAGAAGACCGTGCCCTATAAGAAGACCGCGCCCTATAAGAAAACAATGCTCGTCTACATGTACAGTCAAATCTGTCGTAAGCGACCGCCCCTTGGTGCAAGAAAAAGCGGTCGCTTACGGCAGATGGTCTCTTACGGCAGATGTATGGTAAATCCGGCATACCTAGAGCTACAGCACAGCCTCAGTACAGGCCAGGCGCCAGTCGATCGCACTTGCAAGACAGCGCATTTTCACACTTTGCAGTTGACAGCGCACTGGCAAGTACAGTTTCGCACCTTACTGAACCTGGGTCGCGGTCGCTTACAGCAGATTTGAATGCAGCCACCGTGCATGAAATCGCGGTCGCTGGTCGCGCACAGCAGATGGTCGCTCTGGACAGATCAGTTTGTATGTGAAACCGTCGGTGCACGGAAAATCGGTCGCTAACGGTAGATGGTCGCCTACAGCAGAGGTCGCTAACGGCAGATTTGACTGTATAACAATCCCCTGGAATTATGCCCTGGGAAACGTACCCTGCATGAGCAGGACTAAACATTGAAAGATCAGGTGCAAATATTGGACCACACATGCGCGCGCACACACACACACACACACACACACACACACACACACACACACACACACCACCACCACCACCACCCCCCCCCACACACACACACACACAAACACACACACACACCATGTACACACACACACACACACACACCACACACACACACACACACACCACACACACACACACACCACACACACACACACGCGCGCACACACACACACACACACACACACACACACACACACCACGTCACACCACAGCATGTACAGTGTATACGTCCGTCGCAAAAGAAGCACACAAATCTCCAAATGCACTGGATGTGCACCCACAGAGTTTCTCCCCACACTCACACGAATACACACACTCACACACATGCACACAAACACACACACTCATTCTCACACGCATGCATACACACACATACCACACACACACACACACACATACACACGCGCGCGCGCGCGTGCGCGCACACACAAAGTCACACATACACACGGCCATGTCTTCAAAGTTCTATGCGTGGAACCGGAAGTACAGTATACCGATATGAATCCTGTCCTTACCTTGGGGTGCGGCATGATTTTCACGGCCATGATCTGACGATCAGACCAGCGCAAGGTGCGATGAACCGAACCAAACGCTCCCTTGCCAATAGCATCACTCTCTGTGCAATATATTGGTTGCACGTACTCAACGAATGATATCTGAGTAAGAAGGCAACAACCAATGCATGTCGGTTGAAGTAGTTCATGTAAAACGCAAGCAACAACTTGAACAAGTCAATAAAAAGAACGTACTGGCATGATGCGAATAGCATTGGTATTTGCAATGGCCGTTGGATCCGGTAGTGTTTTCAACTTTGGCAGTTCCACGCATTGTCTGCCTAGCTTGGCTTTGGTCGACCATCTGCCCAACGTGCGACACGCGTCTGCCGCGTCCGCCACCTGCTGAGTTGCCTGCGACGTCTCTTCGTCCAAGAAGTCAGCGTAGCTGCCCAGTGCAGCACCCATACCGCAATCTCAGTCAGCAGCTGGCCAGCTGGCCGACGACCTTCCGTCGACCCGAGCAAGGAAACGATGCGTAGATCTATTGGGCAGCGCAGCAGCAGCAGGAACGATACGGCTAGCTGTGCGGTGCTTATCCACAGCACCACCACAGCCAGCGCAGCACGCTCCCTGTTGAAGACGTAACGGGTAAGCTCGTATCGATTGGGATCACGGATGGCCCCGGGCCGGGATGGGTGTGTTGGTAGTACATTATGTAGATATCTGTAATACTGCACTCAGTCATGTGCAAGCTTTTATACTAGTAAGTAGTACTAGTAGTGTACCAGGTGACTGTCACTAGCGCGCGTTAGGGTCGATACTCGTACTCGTAGTGATGTCCTGATGCCGTGATGGCGAAAGTGTGTATACAATCATGTAAACAGTTTAGACAGTGAAAGTCCACACAACCGGTAACCCAGGCTACACTCTACTGTCTACACCATTATCTCAAGTAGACTTCCCATACTAATACTATTACTACGTCTTGTCTTAGTGGTTTCTATCTCATGCTTTTCAGTGTGTGAGGCTTCGTTCACTCTTTTTCTCTTTCTTCTTCTTCTTTTTGGGAAATTGGGTGTTTCTCGCATGCCTTCATTTGCTGTTGCTTTAATTTATGCCTTCTTTTTGATGGTTTCTATTGCTAATTTGGATTGGAATAAAATCGATTCGCCCTCTTGTCTTGTTGTAGTACACAGTCATGTACATGTACATGTACATGTACATGACTGTGTAGACTTTGTAGTGGTACTGTCACCACCACTATGGATTTTTCAATAAAGTAATGTTGTTCTTCGTCACCGCCACTGCACTGGCTGGGTATATATCATGAGAAGCTGAACCACGAAGGTCATATCGCGCTGTGTATGTGATTGTATTGTACAATCATGTGTGTGTGCTGTGCGCATGGCGCACCCTGTAGGCTGTATGGAGTTGACATGGTTATGCTACAATCAGTAACACTCACAGTTACCAGGTTACTGTTACTAGTACTAGTACACTGCATGCACTGACGTCATGACCTGCTGACCTGAGCTGCTTGGTGTATTTTGTGATACATAGTCATCATGGTCAGATCATTCATGTGCCTACGAATGACGTGTCTGGTGTGCACATGTACATATGTGGTGATATTTTTTGCTAGTTTTGTGATATCAGAGCACATTTTTTGACAGAAACATCCGGATGCACGAGTCGATGATTTGAGTGAGATGCTCATGGCATGGCATGGCAGTCATGCGCTGCCGTGATCATGGTGATATGATCCGATCGTTACCTGGCACAAACTGTAGATCTACCGTACCAAAGCTTGCTCCAGCTTAGCTCTAGCTCTGCGCTGCAGGAATCGATTTGCACGCAAAGTTCATTACTTCCACAGTTCCAGCGCCAATGCCAATGGCTATTTCTCTGTCGTGCTGGAGCTTGTGGAATGTGTACACGGTCGATGTACTCAGTGGCAATTGTGAGGAATGACTATGGATGAGAGGAGTTAGCGTGATTGATCGTCTGATATTTCCTAGTGCAACCAAGAAGTGCTCGTCAAATAATAATTGTTTACTGCGGCAGGAAGTGCTGTACGACCTACGATTAGCGGGTTTCGAAAGCTACTCGGTCTGCGGACCTGCTGTTGCTGGACGATCTAGAAGAGGTGGAAGAGCGCTCTGTCTTGCTGTAAACATGGCCGGTAAGTCGAGCGTCGTGTCTGCCCCTCCATGCGCATTGGGCGTAGTGAAATTGTTGGAGGTCGTGCACCAGATCATGTTTGCTACGAATGTGCTCAATGGTGTTTCTAGTGAAAATTTGTTTGGTTTGTTTTGTGCCAATGCTGACCATCGTGTCCTGGCCTGATGAGTGATGAGCTGAGAGATTAGCTTGCTGAAGGCACGTCATTTGCCCATTAGCCATGTTCATGTAACGAAACCCTCGCTGCTGCAGGTGGTGTGCGTGAAATGCGTGTTGTGAGTTGTGTTTTGCTTGGTGGAGGGGCCTGTTGGCAACTCCGCCAGTGGCTAGTCAGACTTCTGAAATTTGTTTACCCGGCCAGTCTTCCTTGAACTTAGTAGCAGTGAGTGGAGAGATAAGCTAGCGGCCATGATGCTAGTAATGGCAGGCATCCAGCCTAGCGTAGGTAATAGAATATGTCATGCTACATGGTATGATCTGCCGGCTATAATTCAACTGTCCCTGGTCCGGGGTGTTGTTGGTGAGTGGCGCAGGGATGACAGCCCGAGTAACGTTCGAGTATGCGGCGGGCAACGATGACGAACTGACGCTGAACATCGGTGACATTATCACTGATATTCGCGAGGACGAGGAAGGTTGGCTGGCGGGGACCCTAAACGGAAAGAGAGGTGTCTTTCCCGACAACTTCGTTAAAGTTGAGCCAGCAGCAGCAGCAGCGCCTGCCGTGCCAGCAGCTCCGTCAGTGGCAGCAGTCCCAGCAGCGGTAACACCTCAGTCTCTTACTGGCAGAAGTAAGTCACTAAGTGAACGTGGAACAGTTCCTTTTCAGGAGGCAAAGCACGTCTTTGGTAGTACTAGTAGTAGTACCTATTGAGTGAGCAATGGTGAGCATCTAGGCTAGAATAATTCTGCATGGGTGTTTTATTTTATTTATTAGACATGGTTAGCATTTTACCGTTCACCCTGACTTCGACCGTCGGCATGTATCGGTTTTTTCTGTGTGTACAAGACATGATTAGAATTAACGTTTCTACAAACGATCGGCATGTGACAAATCGCCGTAGTTGGAATCTTACCGTTTCGTTCTCCCGCCAAACAGAGCCTTCTACCGTCGAAACGATAGCAGACCGACTTTTGGGTACTGGGTACGAGTACCGTTGGATTTAGCGTAAACGGTAAAATGCAAACCATGTGTAGCATGAAAGTATGAAGTTTCAAGTTTAATAATAGATGAGAATATGTCTGCCAGATGTTTTAATGAGGTTCTGCTGCAATCAAATAATAATAATAATACGGTGAAACCTGTCCAATTCTAAGACGACCGCTCAAGGGACCTTCAAAGTGTGGTCTCTATTATCAGGTGGTCTCCTTTTCCGGGGTCATTTACTGGAAATAGCATCCTTGGTCCTGGTTGCAGTGGTCTTCTGGGACAGGTGGTCGCCCGTTGACAGGCTTTACTGTATGTGTAGGAATGTTGGAAGCAACTACTTAGTTTCGTGGTGCTTGCATCATGCGGCTATTCAAGCTATGTCAGTAGACATGTAGTGAGCTGAGGGTCAATGAATAGGGTAGCAAACTAGGTATAGCTAGGAATAGCTTAGCTAGCTTGTCCTCCTGAGACAATATCAACAATCAGATCTGAGGCAGTTCGATCTAGGAAGGCATAAATGCTTGACCATTGCAAAGTTGCAGTTTGTGTTGGTTAGTGTATGTATAGCAGCACCCAAGGCCATACACGCCCCCATCCAGCCCCCCATCCTACCCCTGAATCACACACACACACACACACACACAGGCCATGCACTCACACTCACTGGCTTGCCTGACTCTACTTTACTTACAAATCAGTGCAGTTGTAGTGGTGGCAACGTGCAAGGGTGTGTTCCAGCCATCTGCGCCAGCCTCCTACCATAGTATAGCCTAACGCAATCCACTAATGGCCCATTTAGCCTCATCAAGTTGTTTTGCAAAGTGTCTCACTCATGAGCTCAGTTTCCTCTGCTAATTTGCACAGTCACTGAGTGTGAGTCACATTGGTGCAAATGTACCTAGCCTCAAAATGACTTTTAAAAGCATGTTGTTCCAAACCCAGTGTTACCTGATGCTAATAGATGGTGCCGGGCCTGGCAAATTTTCCATGATTATCAGGTAGAACCCGGAGAGTACCGTACATGTAGTGAGTGGTAGTGGCTGAGGAGCTAGTGGTTGATATGGACCACCCAGTGGCTTCAGCTGACAGCATTGAATGGCAGATTTTCTAGCAACGACTTACCTACTGTAAGTCAACAAACGTTCGGCGCACCTGGGCGTTTTTTGGCCGAATATTTGTTGTCGCTGAATTTTTTTTAAAGGTTTAGTGTGACAGTGCATACAGGCAGCAGGAGTACAGGCTGAAATTGTAATGCAGTCGAAATGTGTTTTAGCCCTGGGAGGCCAAAATTTTGTAGAATTGCAGTACCATCCCGGATTGCTTGTAGCCCATACCCTGGCTGCTATGTTGTGGCTGACATCGTAGCAGCTGCTAGCATAGCTCACAAATCACTTCAAACTAGGAACATTACCGTTTGAACTGAAACCATTTGCTGATTGAACTGTCCCCGAAGGGAAGGAAAGCTATAGAGGAGTCAATAAGGCACCTGAAGAGTATGTTAGGCAATCGGTGCTATTGATGTAGTGTGGGTCCTGAGCTGTTACTACGTTGTTTTGTGTGTACCATGATGAGCACGTGTTCATGTGTATCTGTGGGTGTGTACGTGTGTGCTTGTTTTGGAACATTCATGCGCCGCTGGCTTAGCAAACAAGAAGCGGCGCTATTGCAAGGTGACCTTCGGCTACGCAGCAGCCGCAGATGACGAGCTTTCACTGAATGTGGGCGAGATAGTTGAGATAGTGTGCGATGACGAGGAAGGCTGGTACCGTGGACTAAAACCGGACGGCTCTAAAGGCGTCTTTCCAAACAACTTTGCACAGGAGATTAGCGCCGAGGAGGCGACAGCAGGTCAGTAATACATAGCCTGGCTTCTAACGCTTGAGCCATTGACTGGACTTACACTGGTTTCTTGTAATAGCAGTGTGACGATTTGATCTTAGGCTGATCTTAGGCTGTGCTGAAACCTGAGATTAGCATTTAGTACTACATGTACTGGTAGTGCTATTGCCTTATCGTGCTAGTTTCCTACGTCTGTTTGCGGGCTTGCTGTTAACACATCCACACATTGTACAGAACCAGGAGTGAATGTACTTGCGCCAACTACAATCAACTGCCAGAAACGAGGATTGTAGTGAGCATCACGGGAAACTCTTGCGGTCCCAACGTGGTGTAGATCCTGTAGGTGACCTATTCCGCACGGGTTTCCAGTGGTGCTCACTGTAATCTATTATGGTGTGTGCCCCCCCCCCCCCCTCCCTCCCCGGTGCATGTTCTCCTTTCTCTAATTTCTCATCCACATACATGCATGCTACTTGCATGGCATAATCACATGCGTAATTGATATTTCTACTTTGAAGTATTTTCATATAGTGCTGCAGCTACCGTTGTTATTCTATTTCTAGAGCAGAGAAAGAAACTAGCAGTCACCGATGTGTACTCGTGATGGTCTGTTGTAGGTAAATCCGACAGTGCCGGTGCAGGCAACACCGGTGGAGCAAGAATGGGACCGCCTGCAGCTGCTGCAACCGGTGCAGCATTAAAGGTTCGAGTTCGCATGTTTGGGGACTTGGTGTTTATATGATGAGGACAGCTTATCACGGGGCGGAGGATACTATATTGTACTTGTTCTTTGTATAACATTGATGTCGTAGACTTCACTAGCTGACTAGCTGAAATAGTATTGCCGCTCTGTACCGCATTTGGAGCTGCTTTGATTAAACTGCGCTTGTAGTTCACATCATCATCTTATGCTTACCAAATTTCCTGGGAGGTCGTTAACATAATTGACCAAGGCATATTCATCCCGGGCGGCTGCTAAGCCCCCCTCCCAGATACTAATAGTGCCTTGTGACCAGTTCAGAGGACACGTGGGGTGTGTGTTTACATGAATAGCCAGGCTTGTCAAACTTGCCTGGGCTTATTGTTGTATGCCCGGGTCTGTTGTTCACTAAGTCATGCCATGATCTAGAAAATATGTCCTGGGGCGTATATCAGCAATCAGACTTCCCGTTTCCCTCGAGGTTATGTACTCTTGATACTAGTGATGGGGTGCGTGCATGCACGGATACTACACTAGAGCACGGGCATGCATCTTTGCACTTTCCTTGTGCTTATATTGAAGTGTGAATGTGTGTGTGTGTGTGTGTGTGTGTGTGTGTGTGTGTGTGTGTGTGTGTGTGTGTGTGCATGTCCATGGTGTGTATGTGCATGTGTGAGAATGTGTATACGCATGTCTGTGCTTGTGTATCTGTGTATCCGTTTGCTTCCCCCAGAAACCAATGCACCCGCCGACACCAGCAGCTGACAGTATGTTCTACTAAAGTGGTGGCTCCCACTGCAATAAAGTATCCTTCTTTGATTTCAGCATGCATAGTACTTGCCGGATCTAATGTTACCTTTTGAACTTCATCACCATGAATACATAATAACATAGGGAACTGGACCTTGCTCGCTCGCACACAAACGCCTCTCCTGTTTCTCATATACACACACACACACTTTTTTCTTTTGACGCCCATCGCCGGAGGTGATGATAGCGATGCTACAGCAGAAGCCATAGCAACTAGTGCTGGGATCGCACCATTCAACAGCTTTCAAGGCTGAAGAATTGGCCGCCACTATTCAACCTGATCTACACCACACAGCTATTTGAAGTGGTTTTTCGGGCAGCGAATCCCTAGACTCACACACACAGACACACACACACACACGCGCACACACACACACACACACACACACACACACCTTGACCTTGACCTTGATCTTGCCCATTGCGCACACACACACACACACACACACACACACACACACACACACACACACATATATCATACCACACCACCCCACACATCACATTGTGGACACTAGACTATTCATGGTGGTGTGACTTTTCACTGGCCAGGACTGTATCGCACATCAATACACTGTATGGTTGAAATTGAATAGAGGGACCCAGGCTCTCTACCCCCCCTCCCCCCCCCCCCCCCCCCCCCCCCCCCCGAGTCTTCTGCTGCTAGCTGCACTCCATCAATGACCAATTTGAAAGGTTTATTTTCTTTCATCCCACCCTTCCGCCTTGCCGTGTTTACTGATCATCCTGTTTCACAGTATGGAATAGTGGTCACAAGGTGTCATAGAATGTGTAGTTGGATTAAAAAGAATGAAATTGTTGCGAGTATGGATGAGCTTCAATGGCAGCCCTGAGTGCACATCTTCAGAAAATATACTTTAGTACGCGTTATCAAATGTCTCCTGTCACTAGGTCGTCTGAAGACGTGTGATTGTCTTTGTCCAGTTGCATGACTCTGCTTAAAGGTACAAGCTGCTATGCTTGCCGCGTGTCTCCTTTGCACAGGTAGCAAATCCGTGAAGCGAGCAAAAGTCCTGCACTCCTACGAGCAACAAGCGGATGATGAGCTCACGTTGAAGGAGGGTGACATCATCGAAATCCTGTCCACTGACATCTCGGAGGGTTGGTGGGAAGGCAAGCTCGGCACCAAAGTTGGTGTTTTCCCGGATAACTTCGTGGCGCTAATTCCCAATGCAGCGGAACCATCTGAATCGGTATGTAGGCAGGGTAGTTGAACGTGCGTATCTTGGGATGGACTTAAAGCCTGGCTTAGTACATGTACACATGTACTCACTGGGTTTCACTTCTACTCGGATTTCTACTAGCACGTGTATACAAAATGCAAGTGCATAGACAGGATTTGTCAGTAGTTTTCTAATGAGTCATGGATAGGTAGTGCATGTGGTGTCCGCTCCAGCTCCCGCTCATGTATTTTAGCGAGTAGCTGACCTTTTAGCACAAGTATGTATACCTTCAAGATAACTGCTGTCTTAGGATAACAAGCGGGTTGGTTCTTGGATCAGTAACATAGACCTGTGCCATTGTTTTGGTCTTGGGGTTGACGGCTGCCTGAAGATGTGCACATTGGGATGCCAGCTTTCTTCTTTCCATTCTTCTTTGTTCCCCTCCAGAAGCCACCACCTGCCATGCCACCTGCCAAGCCTACGGGTCCACACCTGCCAGCACGGCCAAAGCCAGCGTCAAAAAGTGAAAAGCCACCGCCACCGGCAGCTGCAAAACCACCCGGTGTGTACCTAATGTGGACGTTGCCCAGTGGCAATTGGGTCGTGTTAACATGACATGTTCCCCTTCTATATCCTGCACACCTATGTACTGATAGAGGAAAGACAAGAAAGTTGAAGAAACCACTTTCAAACCATTCTGAAACTCTGAGTTGCAAGTAATCCGTAAGCAGTTTCTTGTCTTCTATTATGCACTGATGCGGTGGTCGGTACACATGTACGAGTTCTCATTCAGTTTACTTCCACTGCCTGTATGTTACTTTATGCGCTGCCTACTCCACAGCTAAAGTTCCGAAGAAGCCAGTGAAGGAACCGACGAAGTCACCGGAGATTCAGAGGTCGAAGAAATCTCCCGAAGAGAAGCGCAGCATATTTCCGAAACGTCCAACGATCACCAGACCTCGTGCAAACACGTTAGAAGGAAAGAAAAGCGCCGACGCGGCAGGTGAGCGGTTGCGTCCATGGGCTTGCGTTTAGGTGGTCAAACAGTTTGAAAGTATGATTGATCACAGCCACGCCTGCAGACACCATGACCATTCCTATCCTTCATTCGCTATTCTTCCCAACAAGAGGGGGGGGGGGTCATGCATGTTGGACCCTGCTACTGCTGCGAACCTCGTATTTGCATGTGTTAAAATCTGATCTGTTCAATGATAGAATGATTCCATTGTAAATTCTGCAAGTAGTCTAGGTCAGATGCATTCTGCAATGTACCGCAGAGTCGTATATAAATACATGGCGCGTATGGTCTGCAGCTTGATTTGAAAGGAACACAGAAATTTGCAGAGCCTATTTTAAAACCCTAGCATACCTTTATGCATCAGTTATGCACATGCTTGAACAAAGGTAGGGGGTCTGGACGTTGGCTAATGTGGCCGTTCAGAGCACTTCTTTATACCCGATTTTGCACTACTTGAAGTGGAATTCACAGCTACATTTGCCATCAGTGAGGGAAGTGTTTGATAGCTGATGTGTCTAGTTGATGGTGTAAACAGAACCAAGTTGGTCTATTGCATGCTGTGTTGTAGTTTGTTTCTTGCCCCCGACTATGTATAGCTTGTGCTTGTCTTCACATATGATTTTGGAATCCATGCAGTAGATGGCGACGGCCTTTCGCTAGAAGTGACCAGCAAGCCGCTGACGCACATCACACAGAACCGAGCGGGGCGGCGACATGGTCAGCGGCCACCGTCTCGCTTTACGAATAGAGCTTCCATGGTAGGTGTTCTGGAATGGGTGAGCGATTAGTGGCAATGTCATGGAGACGGGAGTGGTAGTCATAGAGAGAGTGTGTGTGTGTGTGTGTGTGTGTGTGTGTGTGTGTGTGTGTGTGTGTGTGTGTGTGTGTGTGTGTGTGTGTGTGTGTGTGCGCGCGTGCGCAAGTCTTGATCTGTCTCATTCAGATCTTGTTCGCTATCGTTGCTATAAGAGAAAATCTGTGGGTGCTTATCCAGTGCATTTGCAGATTTGCGTGCTTCTCTTGCGACGGGCGTATACAGTGCGCATCGGCTATAGGGTTGTCGGCTATAGTAATATTACTAATATACCTCTTATAGTGATCGTATTCTCAAATTCATTTTCGTAAACCACCCCTTTCTATACATATCGGATCGGCTATAGTATATCGGCTATAATGATACGATTTCTGTGTCAAAATGATCTTACTGCATACATTTTTCATCGGCTATAGTGATGATCATAAAAAAAAGTATACATCGTACATGGCGAGATCTGATCGTGGCAGCCAGGAAGCGCTGGTACGACTATGATATCCCTCGGAGAAAATTCGAAATGTTTGGTGTTGGCTGTGCTTGTTGTTTCGGGGCATCCTCGAGCGAGATTGGAGGCAGTAATGAGTACCAGCGCTGAAGCGCTACCGTGGTCTCCGCCGAGATGTTGGAGAAGGCATTCAGGTAACAGTGAAGACGATCAGGGACGCGGAGAAGCTTCTCCGTGACATACGACATCACGCGTCGATCGACCTGCCACTTGGAACGGTTTCAGCGGTGATGAGTCGAGCGATGGCGACCCAGACTGAGACTCTACTCCCACTAATCGATCCTGTAGATATTGTTGATATGTCGATTGAATGTGTTGAAGTGTTTCTCTTCCAAAAAGACCACATAATTCCTTGAAAACTCATGTCAAAAAGTCACGAAGTTTTTGCTTCCGCAGGGAGTAGCTCTGCACTGCGCGTATTGCACAGTCACATGCACAGCACGCTTCTGCACGCTGCACTGATTCGAATGACACCATACACGCATTTGTCAGGCATACCTAAGTATGCATATCGCCTATAGTGATATTTTCACGAAAATCAAACACCAACGCTATAGCCGATCCGTACTGTACATGGTACATGGTACATGGTGTGTGTGTGTGTGTGTGTGTGTGTGCGGGGGGGGGGGGGGGGAGTGGGGAGGTATGAACAGTAACGCACATGGCAGAAACCAAAATAATAATAAATAAAATATAAACCCGACCGGCCGGCCCTGGTACAGATGAGTGAAGTGACCCAAAACAACGAGTTAATTCTGAGTGACCTTACCGGTATGAAAGTTTTTCCTAACCAATTGATTCTGCTTTTCTCCGATACAGCCGCCATCCATGATGGACCGACATGAAGTAATGGCTGGAGGTGTTCAAAATGTGAGGACATGTGTTGTCTTGGTCCACTGAAATTTCCCAAGTATTTGTATTGTCCAGTCAAACTTCAAAAGTGCAATACTTAACTTACAATGGTGTTTAGAAATTGACTAAAAGGAAAGGAGCAAGTGAGCATTTACAAGGCACAGCTTCTTTGTTTGATCTTCAGCTTTTTCACGGTGTGGTGGAAAGTGTCCACAAGTGCAATGCCGCAAGTTTTCAAATCTAGACATGGACTCCAGTAGGCTTGTACATGTGAGGTATAAACTGAGTGTGAAGTTTGACAGGCTCACGGTAGTGGAAACGTGATGGTATTTACTAGGCCTAATCTTTACTAGTCCATGCGTGTGTGTGTGTGTGTGTGTGCGTGTGTGTGTGTGTGTGTGTACATGTGTGTCGACGTTGCAGGAGTCTGGTGGCCACCTCGATGTGAGCACTCCTAGTCAGCCCGCGCACTTCAGAAGAACCTCGCCGTCAAAGAGTAAATTGGCAACTGGTAGTGTGGAGCCTGCAAGGACTGCTCCTACTGGCACTGTTGTGTTAGGTGTTCTACAAGATCTTCAGGCGGAGGTTGCACAACTGCAGAGCAGAATGGCCGAGCTGGAAAGGAAGTGGCGCTCAGAGATGAAGCGATTAAACGCCGAGCTGCAGGACGAGCGCAGAGGGAGCAAGGCAATGCGTGTCGAGCTAGATCGAGTCCGCAAGGCACAGCCGCGGCTACGACTTACGTAGCTACCGACGGTGTCGTATCCACTATCACCGTTCTCGATGGGACAGTGCAGCCATCACCTGCATGGCTGGGATTTGGTATTGTGAGAAGGGACTGTGGCAGTGGTTCAAATGATTGCTCCTGTGTAGGCCCGGTGTGAGCTTGCACATTTCTTCCAGCTCGCATACTCGCATTTCTGTACGGAATGGAGTTTCAGGCATAGTTGAGCTGGACCTTGACTACTGCGATAATACTCAGTTGAAATAGCCGTGTCCCTGACTACCCTTCGACTAGTATTTGAGCCGCAAATCATGTGACCAGCTTTCCAATAGTGAGTTTCACGCTCTTGTGGTGTGCATGAAAGTATTCAGTCTTTGGACAGTAACGTTATTGCCCAGCCTGGTGTTGAGCAGCGACTTGTGACAGTGTTGACATGACTGTATGTTGCTTCCCAAGCGGCATGCAGGCTCCTAGGCTCCAGTACCCGATTCAGAAAATGGGCCTACAGCAGCAGCAGCAGCAGCATTGCTCTGCGAGAATTCCCTTTGCTTCAGGTTGTGACTCAGTCTTGCTGGTTATGCCAGTGTGTGTTGATTTTTTTTAATTTCAATTATCCCCCGTCACATGCACACTCAGTGCAATTGCAATTCACCGGCGGCATTTCGGTGCTTGTGACAGCCGGTTTTTCTTGCCTTTTCAGCTGCAATTTCTTGATTTTCTATCGATCACCGCTCTGCTATGGTTTGAACTTTCTTTGGCTGGAATTATCATTTTGACAGTTGCATTGCAGTGGCACATCAATTTCGGTTTCTATTTCTGCCGAGTCGACTTCTGAGTATCTTCAAGTTGTTGTTTGACTTCTCGAACAACTGCCGCATGATTATCGTGCTCACAAGCTTGAATGAAGTTGCACGGCGATCTTCAATGATGCCTGATGCCGTCGTGATGGGTGTGCGTTAGAAAACTTAGCATCAAGAGTTCATATAAACCCACCCGGCATGTCCATGGGGTCATGGACTCTTCATTATTATTATGAAGAGTCTGGGGTTGTTATGTGCTCTAGCCTCTTGTGTTGAGTCTTGACTCTTGGCACTACACTTCTACAGTAACATAATTACTCGTTTACATGACGGTTAGTAGCTGGCAGGGAGTAGGTCTACGGCAGGCATGTCGGTCTACTCTACCATGGTTTGCTTTGGTTCCTTTCTGATTTCACGCTTTGCGTTCTCAAGTAGACCTTCGTCAGGCTTCGAGGAGTGCATAAAAGTGCCAACGAGTTCATACTTGCACTACCTAGTGCGCTACAAAATAGTGCATCCTACAGTGCTGGCAACTGAAATCCGACCCCCCCCCCTGATCCTGAGCGGTGGGTTCACATTCTAGCGGTCTCTGTTTCGTAGTTTTACCATCCAGTACGAGGTGATTCGTAATTTGTTAACATTGGGTCATTTCTTAACAAATCGGTAAAATATCTCATTGCCAGCGCCTGCAAAAAGTCACGTGAAATTTCTTTTTACCATTGCCATTGCCAATGTTCTGTCAAGTTCGCCTCCAAAATTGAGACTGATATTCCTTCAGGAAGTGACATTGCAAGAGCTTTCAGTCTGCATGTGCGCGATGTTTACGGTAAAATAGAGTATAAGAGAGTCATAGCCGCTGGTTTCAACCTCCAGTGACAACATATTTAGCTGAAGAGGAAGCATATAATAGCTACATACTGGAAGCGACGCCTGGGAAGGAGGAATGTTGGTGTGTTGGCCCTGGTATTGGCCAAACATTGGCAATTACTGAATTTGCTAACAGATGTTGATCACAATTGCACATGAAATCAGGGTGATACACCTATTGCTATGCAAGCTTGAATGGCTTGTATTTTGATGAACATGATCTTGATCCAGTCTTGCTGGACCATCCTGGATACGTAGGGTCTCCTTCTATTGAAAACTGACTTGAAATTGTGCTGCTTAGGCCTATTTTACCATGATGTTAAGAAATGACCACAACAAATATATGCAGAAAAATTGCCATTTTTCAACTGCCACCTGCTTCCCAACACCAAGGATTATGTGAATAAGAAACCCAACATCCACCGCTCAGGCGGTCGGATTTCAGTTGCCAGCACTGCACTGTACGACTCGTAGATCTACGTAGTTCTGTGACCTGGTGACTTCGGCTGCATGACTGTGCGTGCTGCAAAACAACGCGAGTAGAGTGATCGTGACATGACGTGACCTGCATGCAGCAGGTGTCATCCGGTCCGGAACACACACTCCAAACCTGATGATTTTGAAATCATCTTCAAATAAAAAGTACATGTTCGCGCTCAGCAACAAAACGCCAGTTCTCTACAAGTCAGTTACACCTCTCTCCTTGCTCATGTGGAGGAAGAGAGCGCTTGCTTTCACCTCTCTGTGCATCGGAGTTGCTGCTATCTCCTATTATTGGTAAGCCTGCCTTTTCTTTGAACGAATTGGATTGTATATTAGCCAACAGCAAAATAATTTAATTATTTTAGTAAAATTGCCCTACATGCAGTACCCCCGGTAGTGTTGACTCGTGCTACTGAGAACTGATAGTTTGAGTACTGAATTAGGACTACAACATGTCATGTAGGCTGCCTAAAGCTAAGAACTATGTACCCTAGGCCCTCCTGGTATGGTCATGGCTACGCCTTCAAGTGTAAACTATGCAGTTCAGTGGTGCTTTTTGTTCACTTTTAAAAGGTTTTAATGCTCTCAAGATTTAATCTCTGAGCATGAGAAAAGTTACTTGTCTCCTGGAAAGTAACTAATTGTTCAAAAGTTCTTTATTTTAATTTGTTAAAATTTGTTATTTTGTGGATGCATTGTGCTAGTATGCTGTTTTGGGTGGTTATAAACAACGGCAAACGCTTCGGGTTGGTGCGATGCAGGATTCTAGACGGGAGCTTTTCTACGCATACTTCCTCTGCTAGTTGTGTTTCACATTTGCCTAGCCGGTAGAAAAACTTTCCTGTACATACGTGCTATTGTGACGATCCCTTTCCAATGTCGAGTGACGGCTTTGGCTAAGGATTCACTTTGAGAGCTGGACATTTCCCGGAGCGCTACAGAAAACTCAGAGCAGTGCGTATGGACTGCACTCTTGAGCTGTGTCCTCTTTTTTATCATTTCCTTCTTGATGCTTCACAGCCCGTAACTGCTGCCACCTAGTTCATCTTTCTAACCAGCTAATGTTGGCTTACCATTTGCTGGCCAGTCCGTGTCGTTCTGCTGTGTCACTGCGTGGTGTCGGCATCGCCCACAGGCTGCTGTACGTACTGTACATGTGCACTGCGCTAGTCACTTGTCCAGCGCTGTATAAGAACGGTGTGTGTGTGGGGGGGGGGGGGGGTACTGCTGGTTTACAACTGTTCTATACCGTATGTAATGATGCTGCTCTGCTTGACTCGTCATGTGCATGTGTGTGTCCCAGCCGTTCATACCACAGTCTTGTAACATGCTGACCGTTGGGAGCCATCTGAGCTACTCTGTCCGTTGCCTTGAGCTGTGCTGCAGGCTTTGGCTTCATTGATTGGCAAGCTACCAGATGTGCAATCTAGTCTTCTGTTGCGGTTTTGTGACCTATGGGTGATACTGGTGTTCACTGTGGTGTGTGTGTGTGGGTGTGTGTGTACATGTGTGCATGTGTGCTGTATTATACAGTATAAGTACACTAACTAAGTTTTTCTTCTTACTTGGGTACTACTGTCCCTGTAATAGTATCGTGATATCATGTCTGTGCACTATGTTGTTTGCAGGCAAACCGACATGGCCTCTGGACAGAAATCCCCCACTGCCGAAGAGCTGGCCAAAGTTGAGCTCAAAACGCTAGAGGAGCCAACCCGCGCCTTCCCTGCTGGCGAGCTTTGGGAGAAGACCGGTGCCGTCATCATGGTCATCCGCAGAACCGGATGATCTTTGTGCCGCGAGGTATGTGCGTATGAATGTGCTGAAAGGTTGTGTGCCCATACTAAATAATGTTGTTTGAAGCACCATAATTATAGGGTTGTGAAGAACGGACCTTTTTGTGTGATTCCTGTGTTCCTGAACGGATGTGTGTGTATGTGTGTGTGTGTGTGTGTGTGTGTTTCTGATCACATGTATGTACTGGGCCTTCCGGTGTCTCTGACGGCGGTGCAATTTTGTTGCTGCTTTTGGCAATTGTGTGGAACGTAGGAGGCTGCTAGCCTGGCCTCGCTGAAGCCCACCTTCACTGAAGCTGGGGTTCCGTTGTACGGTATTGTGCATGAGCACAGACCCACCGACGTCAACGACTTCAACAAGCACTTCCAGAGTGAGATTTTTCTCGATTCCGAGGTAAGTGCCCTGCTGTGCAACATGTGTTAGCAAGATGTTATCGTGCATGAACCCAAGAATCCACTGTACGGTGTGTTCAAAGTCCAGTCTGTAAAGGCTGAATGAAATCAAAAATAGAAGTGTCCTACCTGGTGTGTGTATAAGCCAAGTAATACCTCAGCTGTTGTTGATGAATTGAGGTAGAAAGTATGGACTATTACGGACTTTACCATAATTCTTGAACTAAGCTCCTATGGGCTTAGTTGTTTCAGGTCTTAATGGCTGCTGGGCTTGTAAAAGGCCAGAGGTTCTTGCAGTGTGAGTAGTTACTTGAAAATATCCACTGCATCAGAACACTCCAGTCTAGGGGGCAAAATACTTTGCCAGTGCACGGGGGTAGGTGTTTGTACTTTAAAGTTGTTGGTCATCACAACATTGATCAGTACTTCAGTACGTCATGTGCCAAATCACCCTGCTGGAGTTTTATCTGGGCAGGGGTTAAATTTCAACCGCTTCTCAGCCCAGACCTTATTGCAGGGTGGCGTTAATTTCAGTACACCTGTCTGGTTCCAATCACAGTCAACTTCGCTTATATCGACACTCGGCGGGGCATCAAAAAGGTGTCCTTATTCGCGAAGTGTCGTTATACCCGAAGTCTCATTACATGTATTACAGTGGGATGGGACTTTGCTCTGGGCATGGAAATTCTGTCGTTATTCGTGAATTGTCGTTATATCCGCAGTCGTTATTAGCGAAGTTGACTGTATGAGATTTTCATTTTCTAAATTCTAGCACTCGGTACATATCGTTTGTGTTGCATGCTGCACTGCGCTCTTGAGGAGTCCCGGTCGCCTTTGGAGTTCCACTCGCTTTCCTTGTTTTGAAGTCCATTTCTCCAGTCTACGTTCTCCAACACGTTCTACATGTACGCGTTTGGCCTGTGTGTGTTTGTGTTCTGCAGAAAACATTCTACAATGGACGTTGGGGTAGCCTCACTAGTAAGTTCCGGATGACCGTGTTATCTGATTTCTGGGTTGACCCGGAACAAGAAATTCCTCTCTGCTTTCTCGATCATAAATCGATCCCGGTCATTCACCTCATTGTGCTCAGGAATTGTCGAGGCAGCATCGCTTTGCTAATTCCTTCCGTGAATTGCATTCCCTCTGTTTTTATCACCCTTGGATGTCGCAAGATACATAGCATCCCGCATTGCATTGCAAAATCAAACTTGTGCTGCACAACTTGTTTTTTCCATCACTGTGTTTGAAAGAGAGCAACTCCAGAATGTGTCTTCTAATTCCGAGGCTCAGTTGACCCTGCGTCTGATAATGGCTTTGTGCGTGAAACTTCGAGTCACAGCGTGACTGGTTTCTTTGCCCTTCTCTGTACGTTTGATGTTGATCTTAGGCTTTGGCCACAGTAATTTTAAGAAAATCCGGTAGAGCGCTACAAGTAGCCACACGAGTAAGTTAGATATGTGGGAAGCAGTGTAGTTGTTGATTCGACTCTTCTTCTATGTTCTCCTTGGCAGACATGCTGAAGCCCAGCTTCTGGTCTCACTACCGTACTGCCTCTCGCACTTATCCTGGCAACACTGCTGGAGAGGGGCGACTTCTTGGTGGCCTTCTGGTCCTGGGGCCTGGGGACAAGGGTATCGTGTTTGAGTATCGCGAGAAGGAGTTTGGAGACCATGCACCCAGGCAAGATATCTTGGACGCCGTCATGAAGATAAAGGGTACTGGTGCGCCAGCCAGTGCAGAAGAGGCGACTCCTGCTCCCGAGGGTGCTGCCACTGCTGCAGCTGCAGCATCACCAACAGCAGAGACCTAGGATATACTGTCTCACAACAGTGTACATGGCGACACTGTGCTTGTTGGAGCTGCAGTCTTTCCCTACCTTCCGGCTTTTCGTGCACATGCCCAGCGTGACTGCCTCTCAACTCATCCCATCACCAATGGGAGTTGGGGGCATGATATTAAGCGCTGTCACGTCTGGCCGCTGTTAGTGGTGAGGTCACTAGTTCTAACAGCAGTGCAGCCTTGTACATATGTGTGTCCAAAGGAATATTCTGTCGTTATTATTATTCTGGCTGTGTTTACATGGCGGCGTTGTCCTTGTTGGAGCTGCAGTCTTTCCCTACCTTCTGGCTTTTCGTGCACATGCCCACAGTGACTGCCTCTCAACTCATCCCATCACCAATGGAAGTTGGGGGCACGATATTTTAAAGCGCTGTCACGTCTGGCCGCTGCTAGTGGCAAGCCCGCAAGTTCTAACAGCAGTGTAGCCATGTACATGTGTAGATCCAAGGGAATATTCTATCACTATTGTTATTATTCTGGCTGTGTTTTCAGCAAACCTGATTGTAGTTATTTTATTTCTACTTTTTACCTAGACCTTAGATCTTTCCTGGCCTCTTTGTTTGAGGTATTGGTTGGCCTCTTGCTCCCCGCTATTGAGTGCTTGTTGTTTACATTGTCAACTTTTGTAATTGTGCATATTTGCATCATTGTTGGTGAGCTTTTTGTGAGTGCCAAAGTGTTTTGTCGTCGGCTGCTAGCTAGCCTGGCATTTCATTTTGTTCTTCGTATTTGCAGAATGACACCAACTTTCCTGAATAATTGACAATTTCATTGCTCTGGCTTTTGTTATTAAAATTCACACTTGCAAATTTCACTGCTGTTGTTCTTGGTGTTATTTCTCAGAACTTAGGTTTTCTATAACAGTTCAATTTTGTATTAGTGTCCCAAGTTGAACTCAAGTCGACTTTTGCTGCAACGCATTGCCAGTGCGCAAAGTGATGTATAGGGCTTACCAGAGGAGGACCCTGCATTTTTTTCTTCTTTGCATGTTCCCATGCTGGTGTGTGTGTGTGTGTGTGTGTGTGTGTGTGTGTGTGTGTGTGTCAATATTTTTGTAAATGTATTATCTTGTTCATGAGGTCGAATTTCTCTGGCAGGACTGCATATTTGTAACAGCAGACAGTACAATGACTATGGAGTTCACCCAGAATCTATTCAAAAAATCAAGTCGAGTCCCAGAGCATGATTGACAGATTGTAAGCAGCAGTGCGTAGATCTACCGCGTGTAGTGCAGTGGTAGATCTACCGCGTGGCGTGGGTACGGGTCACGAGATATCTACAAAAAAAGTACAATGCATGTGTGGAGTATGACTCGACTCACGTAGATCTCGTACTGACGTAGCATAGTAGTCCAGTCAGCTAGTCGTTCAACTGACAACTCTAGAAAGTTCGCCTGTTTTTATAATGTCTGTACACGTGTAGGCACTCTGTGTTCACCTTTTCATTCAAGATCATGATGACTTGTTTGTGAGGATGATGAAGAGAAGTTTGAGCTGAATGTTTGCATTGCTCTCTTCTTTGTCCGCTGGGCGAGGACTCAAGAACGAGCAACATTCTAGAGATGCTGCGGTGAAGTTAGATTGTTATCGTAACGAGCCTACAACCAGTGTTTCTGTTGCTGCTGTCTTGAACTGCGGTGAGCTGAATTGTTCTCACTCAAAAATTGTCTGACTACTGAGTATGTTCTTTCCGTGTACCCCCCTTTCTGGGGTGTTTTTCTATGCGGATGAGATAATGAAAAGGCGATGCCTGGCATCGCAATGGGGCGGGCGCAAAGAAATGCGAAAACCAACAGTTGTTCTGTAACATCGGACCGGTTCAAATCCATTCAGAGTCGAAAATAGTTTTAAAATGGGTTATATGGACCCAGTCTGCACAGATGTCTGTAATTGTTACGCGTGTTCACGTGAATGCACATGAAATCAGGCGTGCAGCTAGCTGCACTAACTACATTGTACTGGGCGGACTAGTAGTAAGATTCTATATTCTGACTGGATGAAACAAACATAAGCTAGCCTACTGCTCTCTGCAAGAGTCTATCCTCTGGATTTTTTTAAAACATGGTGTGCGTGTGTGTGTGTGTGTGTGTGTGTGTGTGTGTGTGTGTGTGTGTGTGTGTGTGTGTGTGTGTGTGTGTGTGTATGGTATGTGTGTGTATGGTATGTGTGTGTGTGTGTGTGTATGGTGTGTGTGGCGTGTGTGTGTATGATGTGTGCGTACACGCGCATGCATGCATATGTGTGGATGACACCTGTGCATGCGGTGTGCACACTGGTATATGCGTGATGTGTAGACAGTGCAGTGCTAGTTGCGCACCGCCGCAGCTTCGCCTTGCCGCTGCTGCTATCGCCGCACATGATGCCATGATTAGCTTGTGATGGACAACACGTTTGTAGAAGATGGTGGCCACGCGGGGAACATCCAGACTGAGCTGGAGAGCACTCCGCTGCTGCGTTCTACCTCGGTCAAGCCAAAGCTGCAGAGGCAGATCACGCTCACCGGAGCCATTGCCATGACTGTCAGCACCGTCATCGGCTCTGGTATCTTCGTTTCGCCCAACGGCATTGTGAAGGAGGTCAACTCCGTTGGCGTGTCGCTACTGATATGGCTGGGCTGTGGGCTGGCTGCCTGCGCCGCTGCTCTGTGCATCTGTGAGCTGGGAACGGCCATACCAAGTGCTGGCGGTATCTACTCGTTCATCCTGCGCATCTACGGCAAGCTGCCAGCGTTCATGTTCATCTGGACATTTGACCTGATCTCGAACCCGGCCGGCCTGGCTATTATCCACCTGACCCTGGCTAAGTACTTTGTGGTATTGATAACCGATGACCCGCCGGACTGGGCACACAAAGTCTGCGCAGTTGGCTTCATAGGTGAGTGTGTGAATTGCTTGTTGCCAGACAGCAACCCTGTTTGATCTTCGGGGTGCTTGCTATTTATCGACCGTTTGTATGTGTCGCTTCCTGCCGAATTCGCAGACACTTGACTGACTCGCGGATGTCATCCGGGGCACCCGCTGTGTATTTAGCAGGGTGTCGGGCTTTCTTGGAGGTTTGCGGAGCGGAAGGCTCAGTGTGCTCCTCGTGTGCTTTGGGTGACAGTCATGAGTCAGTCAAATGTCAGTGAATTCGGCAGGAAGTGTGTGCTCCAGGTATAAGCAATCGATAGTTCGTCAAGTTGCCGCTCGCTACTTCTCTGCTTGTGTTTTATTTATCCCTTTATGATGATCGCCTGGCGAATATTGTGTGCCTGTGCAGTGTATTCTCATTGACCCGGCACTATTTTCACTGCTGTCTCCTGTTTCTTGTTCCCCTGCTTGCAGTGTGCCTCTGCGCTGTCAACTGCATCGGCGTCCGCTTCATGTCACACGTGCAAACGTTCCTCATGTTCTTCAAGCTGCTGGCAATACTCGTCATCGTCATCGCTGGCAGCATCTATCTTGGTGAAGGTAGGTGTACTTGTACTTACACTGCCACCGTATCGCCTAGCTGTGTGTGTGTGTGTGTGTGTGTGTGTGTGTGTGTGTGTGTGTGTGTGTGTGTGTGGTGTGTGTCACTGCATGTGTGTATGTGTGTGTGTGTGTGTGTTTTGTAGATGCAGAAATACAGGAGTGATCGTACAGTTCCATTCTGTGTGCTGGAACCAGGGTAGTTACCAGTATTTGTGTTGTCGTATTCAGGCTTGTCATTGCGCTTGTTTTATTTTTGCTGTTCCCGTGGTTCTGCAGGCAACACAGGGTACATCGAACACTTCTTCACTAATTCGACGCTCACTCCGACCTCGTTTACCAATGCCTTCTACACTGGCCTGTGGGCGTACAATGGATGGTGAGTGTGAGGTACATTGCCATTACTGAAGTGCCACGTGGCAAAGCTGGCAGTCAGAGTAGAGCTTGTGAAGCTGGCATGACTCTTTTCTGAGATTATTTTATGATGTAATCTACGTATATGCAGTTGAAATGTCACTAAACCAGACTTGGCTCGTCCGCACCACTGGTCGTCGGCTCTCACGTTTTGCTCCATCTATGGTGGTGGCGGGGCGTCTTCCAGCCCGCATTTGGGTGCCGAGCACACGTTGACATTGACGAAGCACAAGATGTTCTGCAGTAGTCGTTGCCTGTTTACCAGGACTTTGTCAAACCTTGTCCGGACTTAGACCTAGCTTACGGGGGCTAACCGCCACCGGACTACACTATCTACACTGTCTACACTATCTACACTATCTACGCTATCTACACTATCTACACTATCTACACTATCTACACTGGCTACACTATCTACACCATCTACACCATCTACACCATCTACACCATCTACACTATCTACACCATCTACACTGGCTACATGTATACAGTACCTACTGTAAAAGCAGAAATTTTCGTTGGTGTAATATTTTCAGTATTCTCCAAAATCGTCGATTCGGTGGAGGGAAATTTTTGGTAGACCCGTTTTCCAGGTAAGTGTACTAGTACTATACCGGAATTTTCGGTTATTTTCGGTAAAAATTTCGCCACCGAAGTTACCGAAAATAAAGCACCACCTAAAATGTCTGCTTTTACTGTAGTTGGCGCTTTTCACCAACCAAGTGGGCCAGCAGGATGGGGCATGGAACGTATCTAGTGTGGGAGAACTGATAGTTGTTGATTTGCGATCCGCATACTAACGTTGTGTGTGTGTGTGTGTGTGTGTGTGTGTGTGTGTATGTGCGCATGCGTTGATTCTGTGCAGGGATGCTCTGTTTCACGCTGGAGAGGAGATGGAGAACATGGCCACGTGAGTGCTGCATGATTGTACTCTGCTCATTCTCTAACTGGTGCGCGTGTGTGTATGTGTGCGTGTGTGTGTGTACGTACGTGTGTGTGTGTACGTACGTGGCTGTCTGTGTGTGTATATGTGTGCTATGGGTCCAGTTGAATTCGCCCCAGTGCACCATGTCCGGGGCTGTGGATGAATCCAGTGGCGGAGGTTACCCCTGTCCTTTTGGGTGGTTGTGGACTGCAGTATCAACAATCACTGAGACAGGGGAGGGGGGTGTTGGCGATGGCATGTTTCACCTGTAGGCTGTACACTGGCATGGTATCTATTGCTACTGGCACCAGGCAATGCGTCCCACGTCGATTTCTCTCAATCTGGCTGCTATTGTCGCTCGCTCATCCTCGGTATCGAGCTCTGCTGCCCATTCAGTTGTGTTTCTTGGGATGTGTGGAGGAGCCGAAGTAGCTTTGTTCCAGATGTTTCCCAAACTGTTTTTGGGGTTGGCTTTCAGCAACACATATTTGTTGTTTCAACTTTGTGCAGAACACTTCCACTAGCAATCAAGATTGGCATGTCCATCGTTACACTGGCATACCTACTTGCCAACATTGCGTATATGTCTCTCTTGTCACCATTCGATCTTATCAACTCCAAAGCTGTTGCAGAGGTTAGTTTTAATACGATAGAATTAAAATAGCCCTTTTCTCAACTCGTTCGCGAAAAGCTATAGCTAAAAAAAGCTTTTATAAGGCGACCCCTGCCTTTTCTCTTTCGGTTTTTAGTCGTAAAGGGTTGACTTGTAACCGGTCAAATACGGTATGTGCATTGCTTATGTAGAGCCTAGTGCAGGAGGTGTCTTACTCTTAGTGTCCAGTGTATGGTGTGCTGTGATATGAGGTCAAGGAGCATGTCAGGAATTGTGCACATGACTGCACAGTAGCATACACACACTACCTGCCTGCAAGTAGTATGAGCACTGAACACTGGCATTCTACTTGCGTGTGCCGTGTTTGAAACTTGGTAGGTCTTCTTTTGTAACGCTCTCCTTGTTGCTGCTGCTGCTGCTGCTGTTGTCCTCTTCCATTCAGGCTGCGGTCACTGTCAGTCTAGGTAAAGTGTACGGCAATATCATCATTCCGCTGTTCGTGGCTCTCTCCTGTATGGGTGCCAGCACCGGCAGTATATTCATGGTGGGAAGGTAAAGCGCTAGCAGTTGCTGGAGATCCTGGTCCGGTGACAACGCGGCTGGACGATCAGTTCTTTGCGTTGACACTGGTGGTTTCAGTAGTGTTGCACTGGAGAAGTGTTGGTATGGCTGCACTGCGTGGCTGCTGCTGCTGCTTTCATCACTTTCAAACTAGTGCCAGTAGTGGTCGCTTTTCCCAAATTCCGCATGCCCTATACAAGTACATGTATTATCAAGATGATATCTTGTCAGTCAGAGTCCTTCCTCGGGAGTACAATAACTCTGTAACTTGGACAGCAGCTGTTTGGCCCTATTAATTAAGACTCATCAGTGCAACTCAGAGAACCAAAGCTCATCTCCTCACGACAGGTCACACGTCTCTGTGTGACGAAGCAGTTTTATTGCCAGAGTGCTTGAAATGCTGCAAGGGCAGGGGTGTCATTTATGATGTATGTATGCAGATAGCAAGCAGTTGGCCCTATCTCTGCAACTTTGTTTGTTGTGCGCTGTCTTCACTCAGGCAAGTGTTTGCTGCCGCCAGAGAGGGGCACTTTCCGCATTTCCTGAGCCTGCTGCACCCCAAGCGTAACACGCCCATTCCAGCGCTGGTCTTTCCTGTAAGTATAGTGTTGCTGTGTGGATGCTCTATTCAAGTTGCGAGTGCAACGCATTTGTCTAGTTGACCAGAGCTTGTATGATGTACCGGTATTCGTTCGTCAGTGCCGGTAGCATGGAGCCTGTGTGATGTGTTCGTTTGTCAGTGTTGGCTGCACGGAGTCTGTCCCCCCCCCCCCCCCTGGGAGATTTGTTATTTTTTAATGAAAATAGTCGCACCCGGAAACAGGATTGTCCACGTTTTCCATGTGGTCTCTGCCTCCTACAATTGAGAAGTTGATATACGTTGTTGCCTAATTGCGCCTCTACTCGTCCGCTTGCCTGTCTTTCTGCCTCTCTCTCTCTCTCTCTCTCACTCTCTCACTCTCTCTCTCACTCTCTCTCTCTCTCTCTCTCTCTCTCTCTCTCTCTCTCTCTCTCTCTCTCTCTCTCTCTCTCTCTCTCTCTCTCTCTCTCTCTCTCTCTCTCTCTCTCTCTCTCTCTCTCTCTCTCTCTCTGGCTGTATACAGTGTGTTATAGCCGTGCTGCTGTTGTTCTTGCCGACGTCGGGGATAGAAAAGCTCATTCACCTCTCTCAGTTCACCATGTGGATCTTCTACGGGGCGTGCTTTGCTGGCATCATCGTTCTGCGCGTGCGTGAACCTGACTTGCATCGGCCTTACAAGGTCAGTGCAGAGCTGTGCCCACAATCCTTACATCTCCGTCCTATAGACGAGTGGTCATGCGATTACATCAGCGTTTGAGGTGTTTTGTATGGAGTCACAATGCCGTGATATCGCAAGCCCTGGTTTGCCACTCAATAGTTTTCCACTCAATGTAAATCCTAATTATGTGATGATGTTATTCGCATAACCTCTATACCGGTATTTACAGTCACCAGGCATCTCTACACAGGTGTGAACGTCTGCCGTGGCATTGTACAGCATCTGAGCTGTGTGGTCTCTCTCTCTCTCTCTCTTTCTCTCTCTCTCTCTGTCTCTCTCTCTCTCTCTCTTTCTCTTTCTGTCTCTCTTTCTCACAGGTACGATTGTGTTGCTTCAAGTATGACCTGTGATATACTAGCGCATGTGTGTGCATATCTGTGTGTGTGTGTGTGTACTCGTGCATGTGTGTACACGTGCATGTGTGTGCAGACTTGGATTGCGGTACCCGCAATTCTCACCCTCTTGTCCATATACCTGCTCGTCACGCCGTTCATCAAGCAACCGATTGCATCCGTAGTGGTGGTGCTGATTGTACTGGCCTCCATTCCTGTCTACTTTCTGGTCATTGTCCGCTCGTGCTTTGCTGAGCAGCAGCTGAAAGCAGTTTCAGGTGAGTGCAGATTATTTCAAACCTGAAAAAGTAGTACGTACGCAAAGTGTATGCAATTAGGTACAGAGAAACCCGCCTAAGACGACGACCGTTCAAGGGACCTTCTAAATGTGGTCTCTGTTACCAGGTGGTCTCCTTATCCAGGGTCATTTGACTTGAAATAGCATCCCTTGGTCCTGGTTGCAGTGGTCTTTTGGGACAGGTGATCACGTCATCCGAGTGGGCACCTTGACAAGTTTTGCTATACATATTGTGCCTGCCCGGCGTATCGCCACTCCACCAGTCTCCCAGTGGGTGCGGGGTGGAGTGGACAGGCGTTACGTTTGCAGTGTCTAAAAGACGATATCTTATTGTGTTGTCCTAGAGCCAGTTAAAGGTCACCATCTTCGTACGGCAACGTTTGCCGATTTTGATGGAGAAGTGGAATGATTTGCAATCACATGTACAGTGCTGCTCAATGAAATCCAATCATGCGAGACCATGAATGTCACACCGGGTGCCATGCAGCCTCAGACACGTGTGAACACTCTACTGTGCACTGGTGCAGGGCGCAAACCTGACTCGCATGATCGAATGTCACTGAGCAGTACTCGGTATCCAAAGATTCTTCAACAGAAATTACAAGCCCTCCCTGTTTGCAGAAGTATAGTAGTAGCCAAGGAATCCCCCCCCATGTAGGAGACGATGGGTTAAGCAAGCCAAAAACACGCACATATTTGGTCTTGTGGCACCCTCCAAAACACGGCCATGAAAGGATTCAGGTGGTAGGGCGCTCTTGCGTCGCTTTACGCCACTGCCTGTCCTATGTTTTCAGTCAAGTTGAAAGAAGAATTCCTGAGCTGCTCATATGGTGACAGGTGTGACCATTGTCGAGTACACTGTCATGTTATAGATTATAGCAAGACTCCCTAACCCTCCAGAGTGTTCAACTGCAGTCTATGGGTCTGCTACTGCAGAAATTCGCATTGCACTCTCTTTGTGTTGTGTGTACTCTTGATTGTACATTATACTCGCACAGTTGCGCTTGGTGAGATACGACCGAAAGTGCATATTTGGTGCCCTCAACTTCGAAAGCCATGGCCACTGGAAATATCAAGTCACCCTGCGAGTGGTGCGAATGCGGTTGAACGTACATGTAAAGTAAAAGAAGTAAAGTTTTTCACATCCGCGTTACCTCTGGCTATACAGTTGTATTGAGAAACACACACAACCAGCTTGGGAAGTTTCGCATGTGCCAAGCCACCACGGCATGGTGGTGGACGTACATGACATTGTACATGTCCACACATACCAATACACTACAGTCATGTCATCGGAACTGGTCCAGGGCGCCAGGTTGCAATTCGAGTCGGATTTTGTTTATTTATTTTTAGTCATCATTTCACCGATCGCGACTGTACTCATACATGTAGTTCATTGTCCACTGCTCTTGCCACCATTTTGTTGCTACAGGTTTCCTGAGCCGCATTGCCCAAGCAGTATGCTGCGTTACATCCTAGTTAGTCCCTAGTACGCAGTCTGCTGCCCACTGATAAGTTATACCTCACACGACCACGTTTCTAAATCTGTACCTGCCGTTCATGGGCTATAGTCAGGGTGTACGTGTGCTCTCCGTCGCCTCTCTACTACAGTCCATCATATAGGATAAGAATCACTCGCCGGCCATGACTACCCTGCATACAGCAGGGCTGATCCACCTGCTCCACGCTATATTCCGTATACTTTGTCCTCTGTATTCCGTAAAATTAGTACTCTCTATTTCATACAATTAGCTCTCTATTTCCTCAACCATTGTATACGAAATCATAGTGAGTCATTCTGTTGCTGGTCAACACAGTACAATAGTACCAGAAGTGAAAATGAAACAAAATATTAGTCTAGGCTTACCTTTATAGAATTGTTTTTTTTTATTCCTCTTCCATCTCCTTGGCCGTATCTCCGCACGACCCTGGGTCTAGCGAGGTCCTGTGCACAGCACTGCATGTGCTCCCTCCACTACAGGAGAATGTAGTGCATTTCCCGTCATGAACCTTTTAAAAATGTGCTTTTAGGATTAGTTACTCTTTGCCTTGCACGGATCGTTTTACGCTGGATTCCTCTGCCTCCTTTCCCCGTGTGCGTAGCACGTGCGTGCTGTTGCTTACAGTGGCTACAGACCGGTGACTTGATATTTCCTAGGTATACGTGCCCATCCAATGTTCTATTTTCAATACTCAAGCTTCATCCTTGTTACAAACAAACGAAACATGTCGTATCGGTGTGCCCCGCCGCTTGTCTCTCTTCTTGTTGACAAACTTGACATTGATATCCACACTACTGGACCATTCTCGGAGTGTTTGTGATACTTGTGTGCGCAAATGATTCCACACAAAGTTGAATGTTATTGCTTGATTTGCACTGACTCTAAGCCCATGGGAGTTGTGCTGCTTGTTAGCTCTCTTTGGTGTTTTGGCCAGCCCTTTGCCTTAATGCGGTCTTTTTCATAAATAAAAAAGTTTAAAAAAAACATGTGTTGTGTGCTGGTGTGGTGAATTTACTCGGCATGGCCGTGTGTAGATCTACAGGGCTGTCATCATGCCTGTATTAAATCTGAACTTTGTTTACGCATGGTGGACAGTTTGACACACCGTGTGTCTCCTGGATGACTCTTGTGTACGTGTGGTGCTGTGAGTAAATCTGCCAGCCAGCTAGTAGGTTGGTTGGTGTGTGCACGTATTCCAGATAGCGGCTGGGTCTGTTGCCATCAGGCTCGGCTAGTTGAAGGTGTATTGTTGTATCTGCCAAACCTTTGTTGGCTTCAGGGTCCATATACTTTGGATTCAAAGTATAATTATATGCGTGTTGAGACTGTTGACTAATGGACTCTTTGTGTATTCAATGGTGCTAGTGAAGCCTTTATCAGGCTGGCTAGGCTCTGATTACCTATCTGTGTGAGTTGCTGGATGATCCGAGTAAATCTGCCATACTACATGTACATGTAGTAGTAGCCTTAGCAAGTGTGTACATAAGCTCCATGGCCATGGCCCATGATGGGAGGTTATGTACTCTTGCTAGTAGATATGCTCCACTAGCATCATTCATTGCTTACAGAAGCTAGAAGTATTAAAGCTGTAGAGATAGATAGATAGCAGTAGCCAGAAGTAGTCCACCGGTCACTACAACTGTACATGGCTCTACATGTGTACACTACTTGCTGCTTCCGCATTGAGCAATCTATCGAACCGGAGGACTCCGCTCTCTGTACACTACTTGAAAAGTATTCGGATCCTAAAGCTGACACAGGTGGCAAGTACTACAATACATGTACTTCCAAGCGGCTGAGCCTGATGGTGACAGACCTAACCGCTATCCATTGTCACAATTTGTGTATGTCACTGTGCAATGGTGAGTGCACCCACCAACCAAACGAGCTGAGCCTGGTACACACACACACACACACCACACACACCACACACACACACACACACACACACACTGACACACACACGCGCACACACACACACACCTTTGACCTTTTGACGCCCATCACCGGAGGCTATCATCGCAATGCTACGGCAGAAGCCATAGCAACTTGTGCTGGGATTGCACCATTCAACAGCTTGCAAGGCTGAAGAATTGACCGTCACTATTCAGCCTGGTCTACACCATACAGCTCTTTGAAGTGACTTTTCTGGCCAGTGAATCCCTATTTTTGGTCTTTTCATTTTTTTCTTCCCGCACACACATCACATCACATACTCCGGTATGCACTGGCTGTTGGTAACCAGGGAGTAGTACAATACCATATGGTATGGTATTGTACTACTCCCTGTTGGTAACCACCCAGGAGAATGAAAGAAAAGTCAGGAAGAGACTGAGAAAGAGAAGAAAGACGTGTGTGACCATAATCGTCGGGAATTGAACCCGCTACCTATCGATTGGAAATCGCTGCACATACCACTGCACCATATGGCACACACACACACACACACACACACACACACACACACACACACACACACACACACACACACACACACACACACACACACACACACACACACACACACACACACACACACACACACACACACACACACACACACACACACACACACACACACACACACACACACACACACACACACACACACACACACACACACACACACACACACACACACACACACACACACACACACACACACACACACACACACACACACACACACACACACACACACACACACACACACACACACACACACACACACACACACACACACACACACGCACGCATGCACCACACACCCACACACACACACACACCTTAGGCCATAGATACCCATCGCTGGAGGCGATGCTACAGCATAAGCCACAGCAACCTGTGCTGGAATTGCACATTCACCAGGCCTTGAATGCTAAAGACCATCAATGTTTAGCCTGGTCTACACCACATGGCTTTAAATTTCTTCTTTTTCTTTTCCGGCATACACACAGACACGCACACACACACACACTCGCGCTTTTTTAGACTCAAATAAAGTCGGACAACCTCTTTGTCGGGATACACATGGACTGGCTGCCTGTAGCTCCAGGAGAGTGGAAGAGAATGCGGCAGAGAAGAAAGACAATGTACTTCAGTACTCGATTAGAAATCGACTGCACACAGAAACGAAGGCGGCCACAGTACAGTCAGACCTCGCTTATCCGGTCCTCTTTTATCCGGTCCTCTTTTATCAGGATTCCTTGGCATCCGGAAGAAAATCGTTGGTTACCGATTTACAGCATACCGGTACGAGCCATTATTATCATTATCTCTCCTTTATTCACTTCTTTCGAAGGCGATAAGCCAGACCCACCGGGAAATATTTCCATGCCGTGGGACAGCAAAAAGAAAGTGAAAAAAATAAAAATAAATAAAAATAAAAAATAAATAAATAAAACCTAAAAACCAAAGGGACAAGAAATAGTTGAAGGAAGAGGAAGAAAGGAAAGAAACTCAATCCGAACTCCAACATCAAAACAATAATACAGAATTTGCAGCGACAGGCAAAATACATCAACCAATGAAGGGAGTAACCATGGTAACAAAGGAAATATCAGAATTTGCAGCGACAGGCAAAATACATCAACCAATGAAGGGAGTAACAAAGGAAATCCACGCAGGCAATGCAAATACCTAACTAGAAAGAAACGGTCGACATACTTCCAAGAACAACTTGTCTGCCACAGAGGCCACCCAAGAGAACAGTGGGGTATTATAAACAATCTACTTGGCAGAGCTAAAGCAAATCAGGAACCTGCTGCTAATGTCTCCGACATCTCAAAGACATTTGCGAAAGTCGTGAACGATCCCTCGATTTCTGATAGTGCACCTTGCATGCCTCACGGCCCCCTACCTGAATACTCATTAGCTCAGTTTTCATCAGTCAGTGTTCCGGAAGTGCAATACTACATCCAACGCATGAAAAGCCGTAAAGCCACCGGACCAGACAATGTTCCAGTTGCTGCTTACAAGTTAATCAACGATGAGATCGCTCCCTCACTATCCAAGTTGTTATCTGAATCTCTGACGTCTGGTGAATTCCCAGCTCCGTACAAGTCAGCCCATGTTCGCCCCATCCACAAGCGCGGTGATAAGTCGGTCTCCTCCAACTACAGACCAATATCACTGCTCCCCCATATGTCAAAGTTACTTGAGCACATAGTACATGATCAACTCATACGCTACATCCAGAATGCACCACCCCCACTGCAACATCTCCCTGCAGAGCAATTCGCCTACCGCATGCGCAGAGGCCACTCCTGCGAAGACTTGCTGACTTGTGTTACCAACGATTGGATGCTCGCCTTGGACAAGGGTGACTACGTAGTGGCTGCCTTCCTTGATATGTCAAAGGCCTTTGACACTGTCAACCACAACATGTTGCTTCAAGAACTACTTGAGATTGGTATTGGCGGAGTCGCTCTGCAATGGTTTCACAGCTACCTTACAAACAGACAGCAGTGCGTGGTCACTAAGACTCAACAAGGGCAACCATACACAAGCAACAGAGGCGTTCCACAAGGCTCTGTTTTAGGGCCGTTTCTATTTAATTAACTTGTCCGTGAGGAAACTCCCCGCTGTGCCCAAACACTGCAAAGCCCGTCAATACGCAGATGATGTGTCTTTATACAGGGCGGGGAAGAATGTCCAGAACTTATGCAAAGACCTCACAGAAGACATCATCAAAGTAAAGGAATTCTTGGCAACGAGAGGTCTTATGTTGAACTCCTCGAAAACCCAGCTTGTTGTGTTCAGGCCAAAGTCGAAACCTCTTGACCCCGATGTCAACGTACAGATTGAAGATGTCACCATCACCCCTAGTGCACACGTGAAATACCTCGGTATAGTTCTTGACGAACATCTCTCCTTTGGAGTTCACATTGCACAATTAGAACGTAAAATAGGCTGTAAGTTAGGAATGTTTAGAAAGGTCCGAGACCATTTAACGATCGATGCTAAGAGGGCTTTCTACGTCTGTTCCATTCAGTCCATACTTGAGTATGGGTCTAATTCCTTTGCTCACTGCCTTTCTGCCTCCCTCCATGACCGTGTTGTCCGACTTAGCAATAGAGCGCTGCGTATTGTATTTTGCATGCCCCGCCTATCTGATGTCTCCCTTGTTCTTTCCCGCTACCATATCATTCCCTTGTCTGTCAGGTACCAATTCAAGCTGTACGTTCTAACGTATCGTGCGCTTCATGATCTGGCTAGTGTCTTTGTTGCTAACTGTTTCTGTCTCCGCTCTAATTCTACCTGCACTAGTTCTCGCACCCGCTCTCAAGTGTCCTCTTCCCTTGCTCTTCCGACAGCCAAACGTCGCTATGGTTTATTTTCTGTCACTTTCCTTGGCTCTGACCGCTGGAATGCCCTCCCAGCGGAGGTCCGCTCTAGTTCTTCCTTTTTTTTCTTTTTTTTTCTTTACAAAAAACCACACACCATTTGATGGCACAAAGCAGCAAGGCAGCGATGAGACATATGGAATGGCAGGAGTGGGGGAGAGGCAGGGGCAGCTTGACCGACCATAGGGTCTCGGCTTCATTGCAACCCCAGCGCTCCACAAAAACAAAATAATTATTAGGCCACCCTTTGTTAATTCATTGTTTAACGTCCTTTTTTTCGCGAAAAGATACGCGGGAGGGCGGAAAAAAAACAAAAGCCCATTCCAAAAACTGGAAACCACAATCAAACATATTGACCAGTAAAGCATGTGATATATACAATATTTCTGGGTCTAACGGCACTGGCAGGCATAGAACAACACTCTTTGATGGTACATTGGAGCACATGCCTGATGAATCCAACAAAACAGGTACATAGCATGGAGTTAGCATGTCATGAATTCATTACATCTGGATTTTTACTAGGGCACACACCGTACGATATTTAAAAGCCAACAAAAAAAGAAAAAGAACACAAGACAAAGGCATGCCCGGGAGGCAAGATTATAAGTTTAAGGTCATGATCGGCACACTGTGAAACTACACAATCATGTATTTACAACTTCGCATATTATTGGTACTACTACTTTCTTGTTTTTTTTTCCGGTCGGAGGCAAAAAGGTACGCGGGCGCGGACGTTAAACAACGAAAAAAGAAAGGGTGGCCTTACAAAGAATACGCAGGGGGGGGGGGGGTAGATAACTGGGGATTACGGGGAAAAGTATGCACAATAAAAAAGTTATCAGAGAGTCATCCTTGCATACCTTCCGTAATTCTGTTCTTCATTTTTTAGGGTACCCTGTCAAAAGGCCTTAGGCCTGTGGGGATTGCCCTATCAAAAATTTAATAATATTAAAAATAATAATAATATCAGGTAACAAAGGAAATATCAGAATATTATTGTTTGTCTCTTTCCCTCAAAACCAGCCAGTATATTATTATTATTATTATTTAAATTTTGAATAGGGCAATCCCCACAGGCCTAAGGCCTTTTTACAGGGTACCCTAGCCATGCATACACACCGTGTGTGCAGCTACAATGTATTTGTGTGGAAACTGGCGGATGCGTGCGGTGTATTGTAACTACATGTAACATCAAGAGTACATGGGGGGTTATGTACTCTTGGTAACATCAAGAGTACATGTACTCTTGGTAACATGTATTGTATTTTACCCAATACTGTAGACAACTGTATGCTGTAGACAGTTGTATGCTGTATTGCGTTTTACCCAATGCTGTAGACAGCTGTATGCTGTACTGCATTTTATTATTTTTACTTGGGCATTCCCAACAGACCTTCTTACAGGGTGCCCAAGCCTGACCTTCATGCATGCTGCCAGTAAACTGGGGTCAAAACAATCCTACAGGCAGCGAACAACTATACAGTCATAATTATAGCATGGTATCCAACAGTATCCATAATATGCCTTACACATTACAGCAGCCAACTGTTCGTCACACCTTATGCATATTGCAGTCTGAGGACCATGTGCTTTGGGGCTTGGGCCGGCCCAGCTGCATGGGGCTGGCCTCATGTCCAAGAACTGATCAGCATGACCATGTATGACCATGGTACGCGTATGCAAGCCTTGCTTGATAGTTTACCAGGTATGATAATAATAATAATAATAATAATAATTTGATAACCGCAATCAGTAATACAAGCTGGATCGACATTTGTGTACACTGTATTCATGTATTGTAAAACTGTGGAGACAATGTGCAATAAAACGATGAAAAATGTGAAGAAATTGTGTAGAGAAAGAAAGGGATTCAAACAAGTTTTCGTACAACAATTACTGATTGCGGTTATCAAATTGTTGTCTCCTCGCCGTTTGTTCAAATAATAATAATAATCACTATTGTAGAAGAGAAAAGGACATATGGATACGAGAGTAACTCTCCATCACTGTAACAAGATACTATTATACAGCCTCTTAACTCGTATCCATAAATTATGTCCTTTTCTCTTCTACATTTATTTATGGCTCAACATCCGAGTTTCAAATCACTATTATGCTGTAATTATCGTGATATTGCTACAGTATACAATGTAGGTCTACATGCCAAACATGGCTAGCTCTACCAGAGTGGTAAACTGCACGCCATGCCCATGATTGGCACGAGAAGAAAATGCCAAATAGGGGACGAGGCCAAAAGGGTCGACACGTGTCTGTGATTGTGCCATGCCGTCCTAGATCCTGTGCATATATGTGTGTGTGTGTGTGTGTGTGTGTGTGTGTGTGTGTGTGTGCACGTGCGCATGAACACACTGTCCTTGCTGCTGATGCGTGCATGGCGGGTCTGCTAACAGTATGATTGTGTCTTGTGAAGATCTGTTGTCAGTGTTGAGCACATGCATACTTCAGTACGTGTAGCAGTAGACCCACTGCCGCACTGGTAGTGTGACATCCCTAGACCAGTGCAAGTAATTATTATCTCTATTAGGATGACTGAACGGTTGGTGGTCTATCAAAAGGGGTCTGCTTCCTACAGCTACGGACACCACTGCAGTGTTACTCTACTCTAGTACTTATTTAGCATGCAGGCACTGTCGCAGTATTAGTAAGTAAGTACAATGACTGTACATCCATAGACAAGGGGTCAGCACCACTACTGTACTGACTGTTCTTGAGTCTGCTGGGTGTTGAACTATTACTTTAGACAGTTGATGACTTGGCATGTTGTCAGTCCTGTGACCTGGACTCCCTCCAAGGAAACACATCACAAGGTAGACTCAAGACAGCTATGCATCACAAGCTAGACTCAAGTCAAGACAGCTGAGCTATGCATCACACGCTAGACTCAAGACAGCTATGCATCACAAGCTAGACTCAAGATTCCTATGCAACAAGAACCAGATCTGCACTGCAGAGTAGAGGCTCGCTGTCGCTATGACCACAATGCCAAAGACCCTTACAATGACCAAGGCACGAGGCGACCATGGCATGAGGACGTAAGTGTTAGTCGTTTACTCCAATACTCGCAATACTATGAATAGTCAACACTCATTACCTGGCAGATCATCACATGACCGGCGCATGTATGTCACTGTCAGTGCTTACAATGCTACTCCTCCTGGGCTCCACGATCTGCCTACCACTACCAGTAGATCTACCACTGACCAGTGTGCAGCCCACCCAGGCCAGATCATGATCCGTGCTGGAACTCTGGCGGAGCTCCGACGCACTTGTCACAGTCGCTAGTCAGTTGTCTTTCGCACTGGCGCGTGGCGTCCGAGTCAGAGTGTTGCAAGCCATACTGACGTCAGACATTGGAGCGTGCAGGTCAGGCGTGCGGGTTTCTGGCAACGTGACCTGCCAAGACCGTCTCCACATCACTTCAGTCATGTCATTGTCACCTCAGGAAAAATACTACCGGTAATGCGGCGGTATGTAGGAGTGCAGACACTGAGCATGAGATAGGGTCTAGGAAGTGCTGTGACCACCTGCGGGATACCGAGTGTCGGAGACCCGATTTGCAGATTTAGATCTGCCCGGACCAAACGGGGATTCAACGTGCCTTCATTCTTCAAGGATTGAGAAATTTTGCAAGCTGCTGACCGCCTGCGCAGTAACCGTGATGTACTAGACTACATGTGTGTGAAAACTGTCAAGTGTCATCCTGCAGCTAGCTACACTACAGCACAGTAGAGGCATCGTTCGACCCAGACTTACTGTAACTGGCTTGGCTGCACCACAGTGCTACGCTGACGTGACGACGATATCTCCGCCCGCCTACTGCTAAATCGGCAACGCTTCACTTTCTTTACTTCACTTCTGAAGGTTCCTTCTCGGGTGGCGTCTCAGATTTCTCTAGCTCTTGTCTTGTGCAACGAACAGCAAACGACTACCGGCAACATGAAGCTGCTTGTGCTCCTCGCCCTGCTCCCATGTGTCCTGGGAAGAGGTGAGTGACCAACTGAAGCTTATAATTATTTATAATAGTATGACTGCACTCTGGAAACCAAGAATTATTTTCCATCAGAAGACAGCCGTGCGCTTTTTTCCTAGTTGGCACGCGCTACTTCTCTGTGAGTGGAACTCTGGGAGCATCACGATCACGCAGAGCCCAACGCGAGA